>NC_132901.1:11172458-11279958 GCF_030463535.1 Salminus brasiliensis
GTGTGTCCATTTGCATCTGTGTGAGGCTGACAATGTGTTTGCAACTGTGTAGCAGGTAGGTGATCGTTCAGTTTCAATACCTGTATTAACTTTCTTTTTTACCACACAGGTCCTCATGACTCCCTGACTCTTGCTGACTGGCTAACTATCCATCTGCTTCTCTATCTGTGTGTCCATCTGCATCTGTGATGTTGTCTATGCATACGCAACTGTGTAGCAGGTAGGTGATCGTTCAGTTTCTTTACATGTATTAACTTTCTTTTTTGCCACACAGGTCCTCATGACTCCCTGACTGCCTCTGTGATGTTGACTATGCATACGCAACTGTGTAGCAGGTAGGTGATTATTCAGTTTCTTTACATGTATTAACTTTCTTTTTTGCCACACAGGTCCTCAAGAATCTCTAGCTGTCTGGCTAACTGTCCATCTGCTTCTCTGTCTGTGTCCATCTGCATCTGTGTGAGGCTGACAATTTGTTTGCAACTGTGTAACAGGTAGGTGATTGTTCATTTTCCATACCTGTATTAACTTTCTTTTTTTGCCACACAGGTCTTCATGACTCCCTGACTCTTGCTGACTCGCTAACTATCCATCTGCTTCTTTGTCTGTGTCCATCTTCAACTTTGTGATGTTGACAATGTGTTTGCAACTGTGTAACAGGTAGGTGATCATACAGTTTCTTTACATGTATTAACTTTCTTTTTTACCACTCAGGTCTTTATGACTCCCTGACTCTTGCTGACTCGCTAACTATCCATCTGCTTCTTTGTCTGTGTCCATCTTCAACTTTGTGATGTTGACAATGTGTTTGCAACTGTGTAACAGGTAGGTGATCATACAGTTTCTTTACATGTATTAACTTTCTTTTATTGCCACACAGGTCCTCATGACTCCTTGACTCGTATCCCTGAAGATGGATCCAGCCAAAAAGGGTATCTTCATCTGCATCTCTATCTGGAACTTTGGCTCACTGGCTAACTATCCATCTGCTTCTCTGTCTGTGTCCATCTGCATCTGTTTGAGGCTGACAATTTGTTTGCAGCTGTGTAAGAGGTAGGTGATCGTTCATTTTCAATACCTGTATTAACTTTCTTTTATTGCCTCACAGGTCCTTATGACTCCCTGACTCTTGCTGACTGGCTAACTATCCATCTGCTTCTGTCTGTGTGTCCATCTGCATCTGTGATGTTGACTATGCATACGCAGCTGTGTAGCAGGTAGGTGATCATTCCGTTTCTATACATGTATTACCTTTCTTCTTTGCCACACAGTTCCTCATGAATCTCTAGCTGTCTGGCTAACTGTCCATCTGTTTCTTTGTCTGTGTCCATCTGTATCTGTGTGAGGCTGACAATTTGTTTGCAGCTATGTAGCAGGTAGGTGATCATTCAGTTTCAGTACCTGTATTAACTTTTTTTTTTTTACCACACAGGTCCTCATGACTCCCTGACTGCAACTGTGATGTTGACTATGCATACGCAACTGTGTAGCAGGTAGGTGATCATACAGTTTCTTTACATGTATTAACTTTCTTTTATTGCCACACAGGTCCTCATGACTCCTTGACTCGTATCCCTGAAGATGGATCCAGCCAAAAAGGGTATCTTCATCTGCATCTCTATCTGGAACTTTGGCTCACTGGCTAACTATCCATCTGCTTCTCTGTCTGTGTCCATCTGCATCTGTGTGAGGCTGACAATTTGTTTGCAACTGTGTAACAGGTAGGTGATTGTTCATTTTCCATACCTGTATTAACTTTCTTTTTTTGCCACACAGGTCTTCATGACTCCCTGACTCTGGCTGACTGGCTAACTATCCATCTGCTTCTCTATCTGTGTGTCCATCTGCATCTGTGATGTTGACTATGCATACGCAACTGTGTAGCAGGTAGGTGATCGTTCAGTTTCTTTACATGTATTAACTTTCTTTTTTACCACACAGATCCTCATGACTCCCTGACTGCCTCTGTGATGTTGACTATGCATACGCAACTGTGTAGCAGGTAGGTGATCGTTCAGTTTCTATACATGTATTAACTTTCTTCTTTGCCAAACAGGTCCTCATAAATCTCTAGCTGTCTGGCTAACTATCCATCTGCTTCTTTGTCTTTGTCCATCTTCAACTTTGTGATGTTGACAATGTGTTTGCAACTGTGTAACAGGTAGGTGATCATACAGTTTCTTTACATGTATTAACTTTCTTTTATTGCCACACAGGTCCTCATGAATCTCTAGCTGTCTTGCCATCTTTCCATCTGTTTCTTTATCTGTGTCCATCTGCATCTGTGTGAGGCTGACAATTTGTTTGCGACTGTGTAGCAGGTAGGTGATCCTTCAGTTTCAGTACCTGTATTAACTTTTTTTTTTTTTACCACACAGGTCCTCATGACTCCCTGACTGCAACTGTGATGTTGACTATGCATACGCAACTGTGTAGCAGGTAGGTGATCATTCAGTTTCAGTACCTGTATTAACTTTCTTTTTTACCACACAGGTCCTCATGACTCCCTGACTCCTATCCCTGAAGATGGATCCAGCCAAAAAGGGTATCTTCATCTGCATCTCTATCTGGAACTTTGGCTCTCTGGCTAAATATCCATCTGCTTCTGTCTGTGTGTCCTTTTGCATCTGTGTGAGGCTGACAATGTGTTTGCAACTGTGTAGCAGGTAGGTGATCGTTCAGTTTCAATACCTGTATTAACTTTTTTTTACCACACAGGTCCTCATGACTCCCTGACTCTTGCTGACATGCTAACTATCCATCTGCTTCTCTATCTGTGTGTCCATCTGCATCTGTGATGTTGACTATGCATACGCAACTGTGTAGCAGGTAGGTGATCGTTCAGTTTCTATACATGTATTAACTTTCTTCTTTGCCAAACAGGTCCTCATGACTCTCTGGCTGTTTGGCTAACTATCCATCTGCTTCTCTATCTGTGTGTCCATCTGCATCTGTGATGTTGTCTATGCTTACGCAACTGTGTAGCAGGTAGGTGGTCATTCAGTTTCTAAACATGTATTAACTTTCTTTTATTGCCACACAGGTCCTCATGACTCCCTGTCTCTGGCTGACTGGCTAACTATCCATCTGCTTCTCTGTCTGTGTGTCCATCTTCATCTGTGATGTTGACTATGCATACGCAACTGTGTAGCAGGTAGGTGATCAATCCGTTTCTATACATGTATTACCTTTCTTTTTTTTGCCACATAGGTCCTCATGACTCTCTGGCTGTCTGGCTAACTATCCATCTGCTTCTCTGTCTGTGTGTCAATCTTCAACTTTGTGAGGCTGACAATTTGTTTGCAACTGTGTAACAGGTAGGTGGTCATTCAGTTTCTATACATGTATTAACTTTCTTTTATTGCCACACAGGTCCTCATGACTCCCTGACTCCTATCCCTGAAGATGGATCCAGCCAAAAAGGGTATCTTCATCTGCATCTCCATCTGGAACTTTGGCTCACTGGCTAACTATCCATCTGCTTCTGTCTGTGTCCATCTGCATCTGTTTGAGGCTGACAATTTGTTTGCAACTGTGTAGCAGGTAGGTGATCGTTCAGTTTCTATACATGTATTAACTTTCTTTTATTGCCACACAGGTCCTCATGACTCCCTGACTCTGGCTGACTGGTTAACTATCCATCTGCTTCTTTGTCTGTGTGTCCATCTTCAACTTTGTGATGTTGACAGTGTGTTTGCAACTGTGTAACAGGCTGGTGATCATTCAGTTTCAATACCTGTATTAACTTTCTTTTTTGCCACACAGGTCCTCATGACTCCCTGACTCTGACTGACTGGCTAACTATCAATTTACTCCTCTCTGTGTGTGTCCATCTGCATCTGTGATGTTGTCTATGCATACGCAACTGTGTAGCAGGTAGGTGATCATACAGTTTCTATACATGTATTAACTTTCTTTTATTGCCACACAGGTCTTCATGAATCTCTAGCTGTCTTGCCATCTTTCCATCTGTTTCTTTGTCTGTGTCCATCTGCATCTGTGTGAGGCTGACAATTTGTTTGCGACTGTGTAGCAGGTAGGTGATCCTTCAGTTTCAGTACCTGTATTAACTTTTTTTTTTTTTTTACCACACAGGTCCTCATGACTCCCTGACTGCAACTGTGATGTTGACTATGCATACGCAACTGTGTAGCAGGTAGGTGATCGTTCAGTTTCTATACATGTATTAACTTTCTTCTTTGCCAAACAGGTCCTCATGAATCTCTAGCTGTCTTGCCATCTTTCCATCTGTTTCTTTGTCTGTGTCCATCTGCATCTGTGTGAGGCTGACAATTTGTTTGCGACTGTGTAGCAGGTAGGTGATCCTTCAGTTTCAGTACCTGTATTAACTTTTTTTTTTTTTTTACCACACAGGTCCTCATGACTCCCTGACTGCAACTGTGATGTTGACTCTGCATACGCAACTGTGTAGCAGGTAGGTGATCATTCAGTTTCAGTACCTGTATTAACTTTCTTTTTTACCACACAGGTCCTCATGACTCCCTGACTGCAACTGTGATGTTGACTATGCATATGCAACTGTGTAGCAGGTAGGTGATCATTCAGTTTCAGTACCTGTATTAACTTTCTTTTTTACCACACAGGTCCTCATGACTCCCTGACTCCTATCCCTGAAGATGGATCCAGCCAAAAAGGGTATCTTCATCTGCATCTCTATCTGGAACTTTGGCTCTCTGGCTAAATATCCATCTGCTTCTGTCTGTGTGTCCATTTGCATCTGTGTGAGGCTGACAATGTGTTTGCAACTGTGTAGCAGGTAGGTGATCGTTCAGTTTCAATACCTGTATTAACTTTTTTTTACCACACAGGTCCTCATGACTCCCTGACTCTTGCTGACTGGCTAACTATCCATCTGCTTCTCTATCTGTGTGTCCATCTGCATCTGTGATGTTGACTATGCATACGCAACTGTGTAGCAGGTAGGTGATCATTCAGTTTCTTTACATGTATTAACTTTCTTTTTTGCCACACAGGTCCTCAAGAATCTCTAGCTGTCTGGCTAACTGTCCATCTGCTTCTCTGTCTGTGTCCATCTGCATCTGTGTGAGGCTGACAATGTGTTTGCAACTGTGTAACAGGTAGGTGATTGTTCATTTTCCATACCTGTATTAACTTTCTTTTATTGCCACACAGGTCCTTATGACTCCCTGACTCTGGCTGACTGGCTAACTATCCATCTGCTTCTCTATCTGTGTGTCCATCTGCATCTGTGATGTTGACTATGCATACGCAACTGTGTAGCAGGTAGGTGATCGTTCAGTTTCTTTACATGTATTAACTTTCTTTTTTGCCACACAGGTCCTCATGACTCCCTGACTGCCTCTGTGATGTTGACTATGCATACGCAACTGTGTAGCAGGTAGGTGATTATTCAGTTTCTTTACATGTATTAACTTTCTTTTTTGCCACACAGGTCCTCAAGAATCTCTAGCTGTCTGGCTAACTGTCCATCTGCTTCTTTGTCTGTGTCCATCTGCATCTGTGTGAGGCTGACAATTTGTTTGCAACTGTGTAACAGGTAGGTGATTGTTCATTTTCCATACCTGTATTAACTTTCTTTTTTTGCCACACAGGTCTTCATGACTCCCTGACTCTGGCTGACTGGCTAACTATCCATCTGCTTCTCTATCTGTGTGTCCATCTTCAACTTTGTGATGTTGACAATGTGTTTGCAACTGTGTAACAGGTAGGTGATCGTTCATTTTCAATACCTGTATTAACTTTTTTTTTGCCACACAGGTCTTCATGACTCCCTGACTCTTGCTGACTCGCTAACTATCCATCTGCTTCTTTGTCTGTGTCTATCTTCAACTTTGTAATGTTGACAATGTGTTTGCAACTGTGTAACTGGTAGGTGATCATACAGTTTCTTTACATGTATTAACTTTCTTTTATTGCCACACAGGTCCTCATGACTCCCTGACTCGTATCCCTGAAGATGGATCCAGCCAAAAAGGGTATCTTCATCTGCATCTCTATCTGGAACTTTGGCTCTCTGGCTAAATATCCATCTGCTTCTGTCTGTGTGTCCATCTGCATCTGTGATGTTGACTATGCATACGCAACTGTGTAGCAGGTAGGTGATCGTTCAGTTTCTTTACATGTATTAACTTTCTTTTTTGCCACACAGGTCCTCATGACTCCCTGACTGCCTCTCTGATGTTGACTATGCATACGCAACTGTGTAGCAGGTAGGTGATTATTCAGTTTCTTTACATGTATTAACTTTCTTTTTTGCCACACAGGTCCTCAAGAATCTCTAGCTGTCTGGCTAACTGTCCATCTGCTTCTTTGTCTGTGTCCATCTGCATCTGTGTGAGGCTGACAATTTGTTTGCAACTGTGTAACAGGTAGGTGATTGTTCATTTTCCATACCTGTATTAACTTTCTTTTTTTGCCACACAGGTCTTCATGACTCCCTGACTCTGGCTGACTGGCTAACTATCCATCTGCTTCTCTATCTGTGTGTCCATCTGCCTCTGTGATGTTGACTATGCATACGCAACTGTGTAGCAGGTAGGTGATCGTTCAGTTTCTATACATGTATTAACTTTCTTTTATTGCCACACAGGTCCTCATGACTCCCTGACTCTGGCTGACTGGTTAACTATCCATCTGCTTCTTTGTCTGTGTGTCCATCTTCAACTTTGTGATGTTGACAGTGTGTTTGCAACTGTGTAACAGGCTGGTGATCATTCAGTTTCAATACCTGTATTAACTTTCTTTTTTGCCACACAGGTCCTCATGACTCCCTGACTCTGACTGACTGGCTAACTATCAATTTACTCCTCTCTGTGTGTGTCCATCTGCATCTGTGATGTTGTCTATGCATACGCAACTGTGTAGCAGGTAGGTGATTGTTCAGTTTCAATACCTGTATTAACTTTCTTTTTTGCCACACAGGTCCTCATGACTACCTGACTCCTATCCCTGAAGATGGATCGGGCTAACCATGGTCTATCCATCTGCATCTCCATCTGGAACTTTGGCTGTCTGGCTAACTATCCATCTGCTTCTGTCTGTGTGTACATCTGCATCTGTGATGTTGACTATGCATACGCAACTGTGAAACATGTAGGTGATCTTTCAGGTCCTCATGACTCCATGACTCCTGTCCCTGAAGATGGATCCAGCCAAAAAGGGTATCTTCATCTGCATCTCCATCTGGAACTTTGGCTCACTGGCTAACTATCCATCTGCTTCTTTGTCTGTGTGTCCATCTGCATCTGTGTGACGCTGACCATTTGTTTGCAACTGTGTAGCAGGTAGGTGATCATTCAGTTTCTTTACATGTATTAACTTTCTTTTATTGCCACACAGGTCCTCATGACTCCCTGACTCTTGCTGACTGGCTAACTGTCCATCTGCTTCTTTGTCTGTGTGTCCATCAACTATGTGAGGCTGACCATTTGTTTGCATCTGTGTAACAGGTAGTTGATCATTTAGTTTCTATACATGTATTAATTTTCTTATTTGCAGGTTATTTGGTTCCCTTGAACCCCATTTTTGCATCTGTAATGTGTGAGGCTAACTTTTCGTATGCAACTGTGTAACAGATACAGTACTGGCCAAAAGTTTGGACCCATCTTTCTTATTCAATGCGTTTTCTGTATTTTCATGACTATTTACGTTGTAGATTCTCACTGAAGGCATCAAAACTATGAATGAACACATGTGGAGTTATGTACTTAACAAAAAAGGGGAAATAACTGAAAACAAGTTTTATATTCTAGTTTCTTCAAAATAGCCACCCTTTGCTCTGATTACTGCTTTGCACACTCTTGGCATTCTCTCAATGAGCTTCAAGAGGTAGTCACCTTGTAGTGCCTTATCTGGGTTAATTAGTGGAATTTCTTGCTTTATCGATGGGGTTGGGACCATCAGTTGTGTTGTGCAGAAGTCAGGTTACTACACAGTCGACAGCCCTATTGGACAACTGTTAAAATTCATATTATGGCAAGAACCAAAAGTTATGGCAAGAAACAAAAGTTTGGACCCATCTTACTTATTCAATGCGTTTTCTGTATTTTCATGACTATTTACGTTGTAGATTCTCACTGAAGGCATCAAAACTATGAATGAACACATGTGGAGTTATGTACTTAACAAAAAAGGGGAAATAACTGAAAACAAGTTTTATATTCTACTTTCTTCAAAATAGCCACCCTTTGCTCTGATTACTGCTTTGCACACTCTTGGCATTCTCTCAATGAGCTTCAAGAGGTTGTCACCTTGTAGTGCCTTATCTGGGTTAATTAGTGGAATTTCTTGCTTTATCGATGGGGTTGGGACCATCAGTTGTGTTGTGCAGAAGTCAGGTTACTACACAGTCGACAGCCCTATTGGACAACTGTTAAAATTCATATTATGGCAAGAACCAATCAGCTAACTAAAGAAAACGAGTGGCCATCATTACTTTAAGAAATTGAGGTCAATCAGTCCGGAAAATTGCAAAAACTAAAGGTGTCCCCAAGTGGAGTCACAAAAACCATCAAGCGCTACAGCGACACTGGCACACACGAGGACCGACCCAGGAAAGGAAGACCAAGAGTCACCTCTGCTTCTCAGGACAAGGTTATCCGAGTCACCAGCCTCAGAAATAGCAAGTTAACAGCAGCTCAGATCACAGACCAGTTGAATGCCACACAGAGTTCTAGCAGCAGACCCATCTCTAGAACAACTGTTAAGAAGACCTTCATGGTCAAATAGCTGCTAGGAAACCACCGCTAAGGAGAGGCAACAAACAGAAGAGATTAGTTTGGGCTAAAAAAAACACAAGATCTTTGGTTCCACCCGCCGTGTCTTTGTAAGACACAGAAAAGGTGAACGGATGGATTCCACATGCCTGGTTCCCACTGTGAAGCATGGAGGAGGAGCTGTGATGGTGTGGGGGTGTTTGGCTGGGGACACTGTTGGGGATTTATTCAAAATTGAAGGCACACTGAACCAGCATGGCTACCACAGCATCCTGCAGCGACATGCCATCTCATCTGGTTTGCGTTTAGTTGGACTATCATTTATTTTTCAACAGGACAGTGACCCCAAACACGCCTCCAGGCTGTGTAAGGACTATTTGACCAAGAAGGAGAGTGATTGAGTGCTGCGGCAGATGACTTGGCCTCCACAGTCACCGGACCTGAACCCAATCGAGATGGTTTGGGGTGAGCTGGACCGCAGAGTGAAGGCAAAGGGGCCAACAAGTGCTAAACACCTCTGGGAACTCCGTTGGAAAAACATTTCAGGTGACTACCTCTTGAAGCTCATTGAGAGAATGCCAAGAGTGTGCAAAGCAGTAATCAGAGCAAAGGGTGGCTATTTTGAAGAAACTAGAATATAAAACATGATTTCAGTTATTTCCCCTTTTTTTGTTAAGTACATAACTCCACATGTGTTCATTCATAGTTTTGATACCTTCAGTGAGAATCTACAATGTAAATAGTCATGAAAATACAGAAAACGCATTGAATGAGAAGGTGTGTCCAAACTTTTGGCCTGTACTGTAGATGATCATTCTGTTTCTATGACCCCCTCTCTTCCTGAAGGTGTATCTGGCCAACAAGGTTCAACTGGCAGTGTTCTCATTGTTGGAGATTTTCTTCTAAAACAGTAATTAATATCTGTCACAAAGGATAACTCAAAGGTGCCGGTGTCCTGGAGGGACCACTACTGCACGCTTCCAGACACCATATGGAAGAAGACCATTGCCAGGATGGTTGTCTCTAGTCCCATGCCCACCTACTGACGAGGGAGCATGCCGTTCAGCTGACTCATGGTGCTCCACTGCTGGCTGCAGGTTTGACGTCCGGCAAAAAAAGGCTTCGTTCTCCAGGAACATTGAGAAGGTGCTATGCCAGGACTGGCCCTACCCAGTCACACCAGTCAGGTAAGTGATTTACATGATTTACTTTATTCCAATCATTCATTCTGCCATTTCTCTGCTTGTATTAAAACATTGTCACTAGTTCATAATATTTCTGACAAATCTTGCAGTATCTAACCTGTGTTGGTCCAACAATAATCATCAATGAAGTCATTAGTGATAGCCACCTTAGTTCACCATGTCTAATGAATCCATAGCCCTGAATGAATCCACTCCCACATGTTTTAACTATTACAGTTTCCTTCGCAGGTCTGGTTGTGGCAGCGGCGTAGACACAATCTATGGTAAGCTAATTCTTTTTATAGTTTTTAAAACTGGTTTTGCCTAGTCTCTTTCTGTCAATCCATCTGCAACTCTGTGGCTGGCTGTCTTTCTGACTGTGCGTCTGCAACTTTATTTGGCTGTGTTGATGTCCAACACTCTTTGGCTGTCTATAAATCTGTTTGTTCTGTTTAACCTGTGATGGCTGGCTGTTTATGAATGTGAAACTGACTATCTGTCTGCAACTCTGGCTGACGATCCGTGCATGTGCAGTTCAGTGCAGTGTTGGTGGTCTAACCATGTGCAATGGCTGGCTGTCTTTCTGACTGTGTGACTGTTTCTGACTGTTTGGCAGTGTGTATGTTGATCTGCAACTCTGGCTGTCTGTCCATCTACAACACTGGCTGTTTGTAAATCTGCGAATCGTTCTGTTTAGACTCTGGCTTCAACTCTGACTGTCTTACCATCTGCAACTGGTTGACTGGGTGGCTGTCCATTTTAAACTGTGTGTGGCGCTGTCTGCATGTCCATGTGCAGCTTTGTGGCTGGCTGGCTTTCTTTCCATGTGTAATTCTCTGGCTGGCTCACTGGCTTCTTACCGTTCTGAATCATTATCTCTCTCCATCTAAAACTCTGCAATTTCTTCTGCTAAGGCTCTGGCACCAACTCTGGCTTCCTATCCATGTGCAACGCTGTCTATCCATTTGAAACTGTCTGACTATCCATTTGCAACTTTGACTGGATGTATTTATCTGCAATAGTGTCTGGCAATCTTGCTGCAACTGTGTGTGTGTGTGTGTGTGTGTGTGTGTGTGTGTGTGTGTGTGTGTCTGCATGTCCATATGCATGTGAAATTCAGTGGCTAACTTTCTTTCAATGTGCAACTCTGGCTGGCTGTCTTTCCATGTGCAGTTCTGGCTGGCTGGCTGGCTGGCTATTTATCCGACTATGCATCTGCAACTATGTTTGGCTGTGTTTGTTCCTCTGCAACTTTGTGCACCTTTCTCTGGCTGCCTGTTCATCTGCAATTCAGTTTAGACTTGCTGCAACTCTGACTGGCTGTCAGTCCATATGCAACGCTGTTTGGCTGTCTATGTGAAACTAATTCTGCAACTGTCTGTCTATAAATCTGTTGCTCTGTATTTATTCTTCAGTCTGCAGCAGAATAATCTGCAACTGGTTCTGTTTTATCTGTCTACAAGACTGTAGCTCGCTGTCTGTCCAAAGTGAAAATGGAACATAAAGGAGCCAAGTCGCACATTCTGCAAAGCCTCACATCTACCATGATTTCAGCATAATCTGCACCAACTGACCCCATATTTCTTTCTACACAGTCCTTCTAAGCCAGGCGCTCATCCTTTGCTTAGCCTGGAGTGAACAAAGTGCCCACTACAGGGGTGGTCATCTCATCCTAAAATGACAATACGACATTATTTACATGTCTTGTTTGGCCATGCTGATGTATACTGGTGAGTTAAGCTAGATGTTTGACCTATCCTAATGTCATTGATGTGTTTTTCCCCTTTATAGGTTAACTGTGGATACTGCCGGCTCCTAGAAGACCCACTCACCAGCATCCTCATTCCCTTAGTTCCCTGTGTTCTGCTGTCTGCCATGATGGATGTCTTTCTGACTATGCGTCTGCATCTCTGGCTGTGTGCTGCTCTGGCTGTTCTGCTGTCTGTCAATCTATACCTTTCTGGCTATGAATCTGCAATTCATTCTGTTTAGACTCACTCTGGCTGCAATGCTGTCTGACTGTCTGTTGTTCTGCCACTTGTTCTAGTTTACCCGTCCACAAGTCTGTAGCTCTGGCTGTGATGTGGTAGTGTGGCTTCAAGCAGATGCGAAGGACACTTCACCACAAGGACACAGCCGAATACTTCCAGGTAAGTTCTAGTGATATTGAATTTATGCAGCAAGTCAAAGGAAAATGTATATACAAAGCTGTCCATCTGCTGCTGTGTCACTGACGCACACAATTACAGTATTGTTAAAGTCATAAAGTATATTTTAAATTAAAAGGATATGTATTGCATTTATAAGGTTTATAAACTCAAGATTGAATTAATGTAATGCCACTCTGGTAGGAAGTTTATACAAATCATTAAATAAGCTCAGGGTCATTAAATAAGTTCAGAATGCAGCGGCTTGACTGCTCACTAGAGCTTAAAATTGTGACCACATCTGTCTTATTCTCTCATCCCTGCACTGGATTCCAGTTAAATTCCACGTTGATTATAAAATACTCCTTCTGACTTAAGTCTCTCGATTGTTTGCTTGTCCCCACAGCATCTTGGAGAACTTCTTAAACCCTACAACCAGTAACGTACATTTCTTTTGCAGGATTCTGGACCACTATCAGTTTCCCACTTCAGAACACCAGTCTACACATACTCCTAAATCCCTTTCTTATTTTTCTTCTTTCTCCTTGTGCTGAGCTGCTCGCTGCTGACGTGAGTCCATTCGTTGTTGGGTGCTGGTGCCTACCCTCTGGGTCAGCCTTGTCCCACTGTAAATCCCCCTATTTTGAGGAGGATGGGTTACCTTTTTGCGTCTTGGTTCCTTTCAGGGTTTTTCTCTTTAACTTGTGTACATATGAGATTTTACATTATTATTATTTTTTTTTTTTTAATTACCACAAATGTCTAAAACCCTGCTTTCACGTTGTCATTGTGTACAATTTTGTAGAATTCAGTCTACTGTAGAATAAGTCTATAACATAAAGCATGGAGAAGGGGTGCAGACTTTCCAGCTTGACTGTATGTAACTCAGACTGTATGTACTTGATCAATAATCAGTGTATTCTGTACAGTTCTCTTACTTCAAATGACCTGAGTGACATTTTCATTGTTAGGATTTTAAGGTGCATGTGATCAGATGATATGACCATCTGAAGAGTCAATGGCAACGGCTGGCAAATAGTCATCCTGACTTCATCCTACGTTGACAACACAGCCTTAGGTGTGAGCCTAGTGCCGCCTTGGCTGCCTGCGATGACTCTGTCCTTAAGAGCTAAAAGTTTAAGTGTGGCGTGTCAAAGACTGTGACAGGAGAATTCCTGACTCAGCGTCCTTTGAACAACCGCATTGCACTGATTGTATTGCTCGCTTCCCACCACCTACAAGATCTGACCCAGGACGCTTTGTTTCAGTAGTGGTGGAACAGAAGTGGATTTGTAGGTTGGGAATGCACCCAGAACAGGATTGAACTCTGGACTATTTAGAACACTTTCTGAGTAAAATGACCCAGAACATTGTGCACCCTTGACCTCCTTTCAGGCCCCCAGGAATCTGGTTCCTATCCTTTTCACACACAAGGACAATGCATCACCTAATGTTTTGTTAGTCAATCATACCGATGTCTCTTGTGAGTTTCTGTGTTCAAAACAGTGTTGCATCCAAACTGGCTGAGCTGTTCTCACGTTCAAGACTCTTACCAGCACTACTTTAGGAAATGACAGCATGTGGTTGTTCTATGTAGCTTTTACAGCCACAGTGCTTCAGGACTGAAATAAGGGGTGAGGACACCAGTCTTACGGGGTGATAGAAATCCATGTTTGGTAAAAAATGTTTATGGTCTCGGTGCTGATTATATGGATTGCAGTGCTTGTGCTCAGTGTCTGCTGTATTATCCTGTGCATTTGAGGCCTTATTCTCTGAGTGGTAGATATGTCTTTCTATGAAAATGTGTTTTGTCCACAATTCTGTCTCTACTGTAATGACCTTGATGATTTCTACCCGTGTCATTTGTACAGTAAGTCCTGTGCCAAAAGAGGCCTGTGTTTAGGGAAGGACCTCGTTTTATCTAAGATGTGTGTTTTGTTTTTGTTTTTTTTCTTCAGCTTGCCGTGATCTGACGGCCACTCTACCTCTTGGATCTCCTAACCCCTTGTTTTTCCCTCCTTTCTGTTTTTTCTCTCTCTCTCTCGCGCTGTACCATGTATTGAGATGCCCAGTTCCAGCTGTTCCATCCTTGTACCACCAGACCTGGCTCTCTACTACCCTACTGCCCACTGTCCTGCTCTGGAGCCTCGTGTTGATTCATCCTCACCTGTCTGGACTTTAACATTTCACTCACGGTTTCATCTTTAATTGCTTGACGGCGCATTTCCATATTCTCTTAATTCAGTATTGATTTCTTGTTTTTATTCCTGGGTTTTATTCTAGGTATTTATACCCAGATCTCTGTAAAGCTGCTTTGTGATGACATTCGTTGTGAAAACTGTTTTATAAATAAAATTTATGCTTTTTTCCTTTTATCAGTTTAGTTTTTGCCAATGTTTCAATGTCACTCCCTTTTCCTATTATTTATTACTTGTTGACACTTTGAACGTACAGCTGAGTGATGACGCCAACTGCGTGTACTTTTCTGCTTTAGAGAAACTGGGGCTGTCAAAGCTTGTATATCATATATACTCTTCTATATTCTGAAAGCAGTGTGTGCAGTCTTTAATCCCTTATTTTCCACTTAAATGTATTATTATGAATATCATAACATTTGCTGTTGCTTTACTTTAAATCATTCTTTGTGTGTTTATTATAGTAGTCTACTGCTTATAGAGTTAGTCTCTATGTATGCCAGACTATGTAGAAGAAAATTTAACCTGAACTGTTCACTAATGCTGATTAGAGGTTTCTGATTGAATACTCACAGCAGGAAGATCTTACTCCGGCTAAAGGCCAGTATATCAGTATATTAATTATGAATTACTCCAGTGGACTATATATATATATATACAGTGAGTCCAAGAAGTATTTGATCCCTTGCTGATTTTCTTCGTTGGCCCACTAATAAAGACATGATCATTCTATACTTTTAATGGTAGATGTATTCTTACATGGAGAGACAGAATATTAAAAAGAAAATCCAGAAAATAAATCTAAGGAATATATATTAATTGATTTGTATTTCATGGAGTGAAATAAGTATTTGATCCCTTAGTATTCATTAGCAGTTCTGGCTTTTACAGACCAGTTAGACACTCCCAATCAACTTGTTACCTGACCTGAAGCCACCTGTTCTCACTAATCACTTGTGTGAAAAACACCTGTCCACAGAATCAGACAGATCACACAGATTTCAAGTCTCCAACATGGGTAAAACCAAAGAGCTGTCACAGGACCTCAGAGTCAGAATTGTTGACCTTCACAAAGCTGGAATGGGCTACAAAAAGATTAGTAAGGTGTTGGATGTGAAAGTAACAACTATTGGTGCAATTATCAGAAAGTTTAAAGAGTATAACATGACAATCAACAGACCTCGGCCCGGTGCTCCAAAGAAGATTTCGCCTCGTGGGGTGGCAATGATGCTGAGAACAGTCAGAAATCGTCCTGCAACCACTTGGCAGGAGTTAGCAAATGACCTGAAGGCAGCTGGGACCACAGTTTGCAAGGAAACAATTGGCAACACTTTGCGCAACAATGGATTCACATCCTGCAGTGCCCGAAAGGTACCCCTGCTGAAGAGAGCACATGTGGAGGCGCGCCTCAAGTATGCCAATGATCATTTGAAAGATGAACCAAGTTATTGGGAGAAGGTTTTGTGGTCAGACGAGACCAAAATTGAACTTTTTGGCCTCAACTCCACCCGCCATGTGTGGAGGAAGAAAAATGCTGCCTATGACCCCAAGAACACTGTGCCCACCGTCAAGCATGGAGGTGGAAGCATAATGTTTTGGGGGTGTTTCTCTGCCAAGGGTACAGGGCTACTTCACCGCATCACTGGGAAGATGGATGGAGCCATGTACCGCACAATCCTGAGGGACAACCTCCTCCCCTCTGCCAGGGATCTGAAAATGGGCCGTGGTTGGGTCTTCCAACATGATAACGACCCTAAACATACAGCAAAGGCAACAAAGGATTGGCTCAAGAAAAATCACATTAAGGTCATGGAGTGGCCCAGCCAGTCGCCAGACCTCAATCCGATCGAAAATCTATGGAGGGAGCTGAAGGTCAGAGTTGCCAAGCGACAGCCCACCAACCTTCATGATTTAGAGAGGATCTGCAAAGAAGAGTGGGCCAAAATTCCCCCTGGTGTGTGTGCTAAACTTGTGGTTAACTACAACAAACGTCTCACCGCTGTGCTTGCAAACAAAGGCTTTGCCACTAAGTATTGAGTGTGTTTGGCAAGAGGGATCAAATACTTATTTTCCTCATTGAAATACAAATTAATTAAAATATATTCTTTAAAATTATATTCTGGATTTTTGTCTTGATATTCTGTCTCTCCATGTTAGAATATATCTACCATTAAAAGTGCAGAAGGATAGTGTCTTTATTAGTGGGCAAACAAAGAAAATCAGCAAGGGATCAAATACTTCTTGGACTCACTGTATAAATATATAATAAATTCAGTATGGGAGTAAAAGGGGAACACATTTATTTACACTGCTATGGTAAATTGATCTTTAGTCCTTATCTTGTGTTTGTTATATCCTCTCTCTAATCTCATCCTGAACTGAATTTAGAGCATCTGTTAACTGATGATTTTGGAAAACCTCTAAAGTAAGCTTTAAAATACTTGGAAATCGACTCAAAGGTCGAAGGTGGGATGAGAAGAACCAGATCTCAAAACAAAAAATATGTGAAAAGCTGGATGAAGTTCAGTTCATGACCGTCATGAAAAGGAAGAATGACGGTCTGTAAACAGAAGACTTGATAAATCTGTAAGGGGTGGCTCTAGGGCAAGGCCTCCCCCTGCCACCAGGGGGAGGCCTCGAGTCACCCCAGCCAGTAATTGAGCCCAATTCCCTACACCTGGGCAGTAGGTTATATAGGCACACAGTAACGTTTCAAGCGCGTCAACTCCCTGGTGCCACTGTAGACCCGAGCAGAACGAGATGAATATAAACAGACATATGAACTAAAATATTAATTAATTAAAATCTGCTCAGAATAGAAACAGAACCTGATCCATGAGCAAAAGCAGTACTTGAACTAGTACATACTGACCTAGCGGACCCCAGACGGCTCAAGTAAAGCATCTCTGTGCAAGAGGACCAGACGCAGCCGAAAGGGTTAAGTCTATTATATAGACATGGAAGACAGAGGGAGACGGTGATGAAGATGAAGACAGAGCTGATATTAAAGGCTATAAAGTAGGGACGGTCGCTTGCTGCTCTGTGTTGAATCACGTGTCAAGCTTTCAAAGCAGGACCACATCGAAACAGCAGAAGGTGGTTGCTAAAGGGTTACAGTTAGTTAAAGGGAGTAGATTATAATCATTACTACTAATGGTCAGCAAGAATAACAGTTTATGACTGCAGGTTTACAGTTTTACAGAGTTTGTTCACAGTACTGAAAATGAATCCAGGGCAGTTTTAGTTATTATATATTAGAAAGGAGAAATAGGATGATTCAACTTTAATAAAAGATTTTTTTGTATTCTGCATGACTACAATATTTGAGTAAAAATTCTAATTTTGCATCATAAATATAAAATCAACTACAGATACAAATGAACTTTTTAAAACACGACTTAAAGATTAGAAAGTAGAGATGTGGTTAAAGAATGCTGGGTACATGCAAATGAACAACTGAAGAAGAAGGGAGTCACTGCAGCAGTTTGGCAATATTTTGGTTTATAACCAGATGAACACGGAGAACCGTTAGATGTGAACAGTGTTACAAGCAGTCTATATAGAAAACGGATCACCACAAAGGGTGGAAATAATACTAATCTGCAAACACATCTCATCATCCAGCTCAGTTTGCTAAACTGGTTCCGACCCACAGAGAAACAGTTCACTGAATTAATAGCCAAAAACAAATGCTTGTTACAAAGTACAAATGACAGCACAAAATGGCGAGTGCACGCTACAAGTGGAACCCGTTATATTGTGAAGGGACTGCCTCCATTCAACTCAGTCTAGAAAAAGTCATCATTCAGAGAAATGCTACAAACCTTGAAGTCTCAATTCGAGCTACTAAGCCATAAGTACTTCAGTAAGACAGCGGTGCAGAGATGTAAAATAACATTCAAGCTAAAGTTGTGCGTTTGATCAAGAGATCAAACTGGTGTTTACTGAGGATTACTCAGGTGCAGTCTGCGAACTTCCTAAAAACTAAGAATGAAATCATAAAAGCTACTGAGTGATAGTACACGCTCTCCAAAGAGAGAGAGGAACGCACCTCAGTACTTAGCTGACTGATTCAGATACTGGAGATCAGACACTGACCAACACTGACTACTGCTACAGGGTCTGTAATGAACCACAGAGCTTTAAAGAGAATCAGCTAAATCAACATTCTGGGTTGAAGCTATGAAAGAGGAGAGGACTTCCCTCATTGAAAATGACACATTTACTCTGACCCCTCTCCCAGAAGCTGAGCATGCAGTGAGGGGAAGGTGGGCCTAAGATTAAAAACTGTAGATGGAGCAGAAACGTTATCTAGATGAAAATGGCTTTACACTGAAATCAGGAGGATAACACTGATAATCTGGGTTGATGATCATTTACCAGTTTTCCTACACTTAGGATGGAGGCAGCAGCAACACAATCCCTGAATATCATTAAGAGTAGTAGTATTGAATGATGGTGTAGCAAAAGAATTTAGATCAATTCTAATAAGATTTTTAAAGCAGATTTTCTGAAGCTCCAGTTATAAACCATGTGGAGGACAGACAGTCTCCATACTGCAGGGTCTGTCTGAGACACTATGAGGGACACTGATTTATTACTTTTTAAAACAAGCAGAGAAATGACAGAATAAATGATGATTAAATCCAGGAAATCATGTAAATCACTCACCTGCCCACTGTCCAGCTCACTAACCTGAGCACCGGACCCAGACCGGACCGGGTGGAGCTCAGCTCTGCGGTAGAGGACCGGACACAGCCGAAAGCTCTCCCAGTTCTCTACAGAGTCAGCGTGGACGGACCTGTCCCGCAGCAGCAGTGGAGCGAGAGGAGCTGGGGAAGCGGCTCGCTCACTCGTCGGTAGGTGGGCAGGGGGCTGAAGACGATGATCCTCTCGTCTGGGTTTTTCCGAAGCGGCAGGGCTCCTTCTGGACATCCGCGTCGGGCGGAGAATAGCGCCAAGGGAAGCCGCCCGGCGACGCCCAGCACACGGGCAGCTGGAAAACAGGAGACCGTGGTTCCTCTTTGGGCTCCGAGCTCCTCGACTTTTCCAGGCCAGACTGACGCCCCCAGCCCCTCTCCGGTGCGGGAGAGGAGACGACGACCCTCCGTGAGACAGAGAGCTGTACAGCAGCACAGGGAGCAGAGAGCTCCAGGCCCACAGCAGCTGTCTCAGAGGAAGGAGACAGAGCTGAGAGTAAAGCTGGAAAGGAGGGCCGGTCGCTCGACGCTCTGTGAAGAATCACGGCTCGAGCTTCTAAAGCAGAACCGCGTCCAAACACGCGCTCAAACATACCGGAGATCACGTGATCGCCGGAAGTGACGCTTCGTTACGCAATCACGTTTCAAGGCGCGTCAGTTCCCCGAGCGCAACGAGCTAGCATTGTGAAGCTAGCAACACTTGACCAGAGCAGCGAACAAAATTCTGTCAAAATAAAAGTCCCTCCTAAACCTGATTAAAAATATTTTTGACTCTCTAAATTAAAAATGATAAACTAGTTTAAGATAACAGAGTGTTTACAACAATTTATAAGCTTATTAAAAGTAACTCAAATTAATAACTGTAAATAATAACAGATATAAAGGAGAAATTGTTCTATACTTAGTGTTGCTGGGATTAGTTTTTTCTTTCTCTGGCACTTTATTAATATAATCTTAATCAGGAAACATATATCTTTAATAACAGTGCCATTATGAAGGAAAATATACAGCTTTAGACACTGGCACCATGTTTATTTTAAGTGAAAACAGAGTTTTAGAAATTTCTGCAAGTTTATTAAAATAAAAAGAAAAACTAAAATGTTGCAGTGACAGAAGTATTCAGACCCTTTACTTGGTACTTAGTTGAAGCACCTTTGGCAGTGATTACAGTGGTTTGCTCACCTGGATTTGGGGATTTTCAGCCTTTCTTCTCTGCAGATCCTCTCCGTAAGGTTGGATGGGGACGTCGGTGGACAGCAATTCTCAGGGCTCTCCAGAGATTTTTGATAGGGTGTAACGCAGGGCTCTGGTTGGACACTCAGGAGCATTCACAGAGTCGTCTCTAAGCCATTCCTGTGTTGTCTTGAGTCATTGTCTTGTTGGAAGGTGAACCTTTGCCCCGTCTGAGGTCCTGAGTGCTCTGGATCAGGTTTCCATTAAGAATATATCTGTACTCCATTCAGCTTTCCCTCAACCCTGACCCAGTCTCCCTGTCCCAGACCCTGAAAAATACCCCCACAGCCTGAAGCTCCACTGAAAGAATGGTGTTGGGCAGGTGATGAGCAGGACCTGGTTTCCACCAGACATGACTCTTAGAACTGAGGCCAAAAAGTTCAATCTTGGTTGCATCAGACCAGAGAAGCTTGTTTCTTATAGTCTGAGGGTCCTTTAGGGGCTCTCCTGTATCTGGCCACTCTGCCATAAAGCCCAGATTGGTGGAGTGCTGCAGTGATGGTTGAGCTTCTGGAAGTTTCTGCAAACAGGATCTTTTTGAACCAGAGTGACCATTTGGGTTCTTGGTCACCTCTCTTACCAAGGCCCTTCTCCCCTGATTACTTAGTCTGGTGGGGAGGTCAGCGCTAGGAAGAGTGCTGGTTATTCCAAACCTCTTCATTTAAGAGTTGTGTGATAATTATTCAAGGTTATTTAACTTTAAATATATAATCTACTGAGAATGAGGCCACAGTGTGGGAGTTCACTTCATTTTACAGTATTGGACTCAAAAGAGGAAAAGACACAGATCAGAATTCATTTGAAGGATTAACTCAAAATATTTTTATGTACACAAATAAAATTTTCACCAAATAACTCCTCACATTTCTTCAATCTTTTTTAAACAAGGACAGAAATGGTCATGTTGAGCCTCCTCTCGTCGAGCTCTGCCTCCTGTCCCCCCTCAGAAACTCCAGCACCTCTGCAGAGTCAGTACGCCTTTTCCTTTTGGCTGCTGGAGTTCCTGAGGGGGGACAGGAGGCACTCCTGCTGCTGGAGGGGACTGACTGGCTCACAGGGTCAGACTTGGCACAGGAGGGCGCGTCATCTTCCCCTTTGTAGGCCCCCTCTGTGTCTGAGCCTTTATTTGTTGAGGCCACATCAGCTGGTGGTGCTGGCAGTGGAGCACCTGTGATCCTCCTGAAGGTTTGCCTCCCAGGATGGCATGCACTGCCCCAAACCAGCCCCATGTGGCTGCTGTGGCCTCACCCTGCTCAGTGCCCATCCCTGTAGAGGGACTTCTTAGCTCCTAAAAGACATACATGTGATGATACAATGTTGTCCCTATTAGCTTCCTGTTTCCTCATCTGTCCCCGTTATTAATAATAATAACGTGTTAGAAATATTTGTATAATATTAATTATTAGAAAATGAATAAAGCTGAACTGAGCAGACAGCACTTGCGGTTGTTAACTGAATAAAGATCATTTCAGCTCAGTTCCAGTAAATAAGCCAGGAGTAAAGAAGCAGGGGAGCGAGTCAGTTTCCATAGTGAATTACTTCTGCTCCACTTTATGAAAATAAACTGAAATAAAATAGAAATGTAGAAACTGTGTGAATCTGCTGGACTTTCATTTAAAAAGACAAAACATGCAGTAGTTTCTCTCTGAAGGTCAGGTGTTGTTTCCAAACCGACTAAAGAGAATAAAAGTGCTTGATAAAGCTCCTCCGTATTGGAGGGTTTTTAACTGGAGACGATGTGAAATGAGCTCTAATAAAACACTGAAGTATTTCTGTTTATTTCTGTTCAACAGATGTTCAACAGATGTTCAGTCTACATGCAGATTAAACAGGGGATTTTTCACATCATCAAATATGATCAAACGTGGCTATTTTATTTACGAGGAGAACAAAGCAGTTACACACTCAGATGAAATACATAAAATAATACATAAAAGTTGTAAAAATAGATAACAGGGTTGCAAAATGAAGTAGCTGAAGAGAGCACAGCTCATAAGTGAAAGAGTTTGAGTTAAGCATTGAAGTTCCCTCTCCAGAGAGAGAGGTGCATTTGTTTTTCTTCAGTTGTTTTAGTGCTAACTGTCCTAAGTATGAGCTGCGCCATCTTGGCTTCTCCTTTGTTTGGTTTTCTCCTTTTAGTTGTTTTAAGGGGTGCAGCTCCACCAATTGCCTGTGCTTGCTGGTGGTGCAGTGGTAAGATGTTGGATCTCCGTTGCCAGGGTTGCTGGTTCAAACCCAGCTGGGAGCAACTGTTCTCCCACAAGTACACAAAAGCACCCACAGTCACATTAACCTTACATCACACATTAAGGCCTGTCTATACAGGCTTTCCTCTCTGCACCTGGGTCTGCTCTCTGAGTGTCCCGTAACACCTTTTTAATTGGTGGTTTGGATCAATATTTCTTAACAACAGAACTACAAATGGCATCCAGCACACAGTATCTGAAAAGATTGAGAAGCTGAATGGCTTTTGAGCCGGCACCCCATCTGCTAAATGAAGATAATGAGGCTGTAACTGTGTAAACTAATGCCAGTAGGAATCTAGATTTTCTGGACATAACCTTGAATTCTGCTTTCAACCCTTTCAGATGTTTAGGTCAAAATATAATATGAAGGACAATGTATTTATGGCCTACAATCCTACATTTGCCTCAGACCAGGTCAGAGTTAATGCCTGACACATTCAGAGAGCACAGTTGATTTAGTAGTGAATGTTGATGGGCTTATCATTTTTAAGTCTTGCAGCACAGTTTTGGCCTATTTGAGTAAAATTCCACAACATGGAGCCATTCGTAGGTGCACTGTTCTGTGGACAGTCAAAGCCTCATCCACTAGTGGACTACCTCGATGACTTTCTAGGAGATCTGGGGAAACTACAGAATGAAGGGTTTAGCTTTCAGGGAAACGCCTACAATGGGCACATCTAAGCATTTCCATGTGATGCTCCTGCTAGAATTTTTAAATGTACCAGACTTTGAATCAAAGAACAGATAAATAGGTCAGTCAGTTTGCATACAATGAGAACCACCAGTTTGACAAAAGCCCCCTTATTACAGCTGGAATACCTTGTCAGTGGTTTTGCATTAGGCTACATGCATTTGGTGTGTTTAGGTGTTGTGAAATGTGTGCTTGTGTTTTCGGGCAGAGAACCCAATACCTGGCGTTAGACAGAAAAATGAAATTTCTGACAAATTTGAGGTTGAATGGATCTATGCCCACTGAATTTACCAGACAGCCTCATTCATTACAGGAAGTTAATCGGTGGAAAGTCACTGAATTCAGGCAGTTCGTTCTGTAGACTGGACCCATTGTATTAACTGTATTGTATCGTATCCTGCTAGAGTCTGATGCTGATGTATGCAGTGCTTACTTTGGATATGCAAAAGAACTTTTGAGGTACTTCGTTAAGAACAGCACCAGGATTTATGGTAAAACCTTTGCAGTGCTCTTTGCAGTTTGTCTCCAGGGTGGTGAGGGCTATGCCATTTTCCCTCTCCTGCATGGTGCAGAGTAGCAGAAGGGGCACTAATAAATACGTTAATCAGTTTTATGACCACTTTCCTTTATAATCCTGATTCTTTTCAGTTGGAATCTGATTATTCTGTATCATTTTATGTGATGAAATGTGTGTGTTTGGTAGTGATAAGTGTAGAACTTTAATCTACTGTAATCTTTTCAGACAATAGCTTTCGCAAGAGCAGTGTGGTTAGAAAAATGGAGAGCAAATGGAAGAAGTTCTTCCTAATCGATGGCTTGACTGTGAAGAGAAGTGGGCAGTTGTCTGCGGTAAAGACACCAAAGGTTGGAGGCAGAAAAGATTGCTTCACCTTTCAACCTGTCAAACAGAAGATGATCTCAGGTAAATATTGACTACATATTGATGATGGTATATTCATTATAAGATTGTATTGTCAGTAAGTAATGTCATTTTGGTTTGTAGATGCAGGAATGATATGATTAGGACTATACCACCGGCCAGTCAGACAGTGCAACCTAAGAGCCTGTAGAGAGAGCTTTGCAGAAGCTGTATCAAGTAAGGATGTGTGGCTGTATTTTAGAACCCATTTTCTCAGATAAAGATGGTGACCCTCATCCAGTTGTGACCAAGACACGAATGTATATCTGTGGTCATCTAAAATGTTGTGTTAGTGGTGAAGCGGATCACAAAACTCAGATTTTTGGATTGGATGATTTTTCGAATCAAAAAGGTAAAAGGGAGACAACTTTGAAAGTGTAGTCATTTTTTTGTTCAGAATTTCATTTAATTTATTAATTACACAAAAACAATACAGATATTTTAGGCTTTTTTTATACATTTGATCATTATGGCTTATAGCTCAAAAATGAGAAATCGATTATTAGAATATTTTAGTTTGAGTAAATTACTGCTCAGACAGTATAAATCTAGTGAATCGCTCTGTATAGTTCAGCATAAGCAACCACAATCATGGGGAAGGCTGCTGACTTCACAGCTGTCCAGGAGGCAGTCATTGACACCCTTTACAAGGAGGGTAAGCCAGAGTAGGTCGTTGTTGAAAGGGCTGACCTGCGTCTCACACAAAGGAGCTACAACTGCTGCATTCCTAATATCACTAATAAAGTGGAAAACTGAATCGGGTCTCGGTTGGTCACACTAGACATGCTTTTTAGTGGCTAGTGTGAACAGAATCTGGTAGAACAGGCTCTGTGTGTGGTTCCCAGAGTGGATCCTATTACTGCCAGAGAGCTCACTCCTTTAGCATTAGCACCCCTATGCTGTTTTAGTGCTATGTTAGCACAAAGTTGGCTAAAGAAGCACCAAGTAGTAAAGAAAGCTAATCAGATATGACCAAAAATGTATAAACATATAATGAATATATTATATATAATTCACCTTTTTTAATGTTTGTGCTTCATACATCACAACCAATCAGAAATTCACATCAGGATTGAGCTGTGGAGCAGTGAGGAGCTGTGTTCTCTGGAATGATGGTGGTGGAGCTCCATCCAGTACTTCTGGGGTGAGTATCCAACATCCTGACCTCACTAACACTAAAGTCAAAAGAAACACTGAATGAGCAATTGTCCCAGTAAGTGCAACTAGAAGGGGTGTCCACAAATATTTGGACATGTCGTGTACATAGGTGAGTTGTAAGACTTTCAAAGGATATGCGTGACTATTTACACATTAGCTTTTGCTATTCAGTTAAATACAAAGGTCTCTCGCTCGCTCTCTCTCTCACTCTCTCGCTCGCTTCCTACAGTGCACAGTCAATAACTCCAGCTCTATCTCTGCTAATCAATCAGCTTATTGTACTATTCCATGGAACAGATCGGTGCTCACACCTTGCCTGAGCGCAGGCCTCTGCCTAGCACCACTTACCGCCCCGGTGTGTGCAGTAATATACCTGCGCCCCAAGCCAGGTCCCTGACCGGGCAGCTAACTCACAACAGGAAAGTCAAAGTTCTTCTGGTGGAGCTGTGCTGAATCCCTGTATGTCAGTGTCCGGGTTAGAGCAACACCGTGTAACAGTTTACGCTTAAATCAGCAGCTCCAGGATCATGCTGAAGCTCCACTGACTGCAACAGGGAGGATGCTGCTTCTGGATCTCTCAGACCTCAACAGGTTGGTTGCTACGGTACTGCTAAGCAGTTGCTGAGATGTTGATAGGCAGTTGCGAAGGGCTCGCTAGGTGGTTGCTATGATGTTGCTATGGTAAAGCTGTTGGTTGCTAAGGTGTTGCTAGTGGTTGCTTAGGTGTTGCTATGGAAACAGGTTGGTTGCTAAAGTATTGCTAAACATTTGCGGAGTTTTTAGGATGTTGTTGCTAGATGGTTGCTAAGGTGTCGCTATGGTATAGTTGTTGGTTACTAAGGTGTTGCTAGGTAGTTGCTATGGTAACAAGTTAGTTGCTATGGTCTTGCTAGATGTTTGATAAGGTGTCACTACGGTATAGAGGTTGCTAGTTAGTTGTTGAGGTGAGGGTAGATTTTTGCTAAGGGCTTGCTAGGTGGTTGCTAAGGTTTTGCTATGGCATAGCTGTTGGTTGCTAAGGTGTTATGTGGTAGCTAAGGTGCTACTATGAAAAATTCTGACGAATCTCAGCTCTCTCTGTAATGAGACCTCGTGTGACTCACAGCACTATATAAAAACATAATCTGGCCCCGAACCTGAAAAACATGAAGTCCTTAGTGATTTCCTGAGTGTCCCCTGGTCAGTTCTACGATCTTAAGATTATGTTTTGTGGAAAGGGCAGAGTCTCCAGATTCAGGAGGCGTTTGAACCATGTTTCTGTGCTGTATTATCCCAAAGATATTAATAGAAACGCGGAGACAACATCGTAAAAAAGCACTAATTAGCATTAGCATTAAACAGTAGCATTTATTAGATCCCAAAAAGAGGACCTGTCCCAGAAAAGGGGGGCATCCAGTCACCCTGTCTGACCACTCCCAAAGGAGCTGGTTCAGTTGTTTGAGTTTGAAGGTGTCGTATTACTGGACAACAGTGAGGGTTCCGCCGTTCCTTGTTTACTTTGGTTACCATGGTTACGCCATGACCAGAGGTTTAGTACAGTTCCCTGCAGCAGCCAATGGCAGTGGCCAAGTGGCCCAAAATCCGAGTGCACAGCTTTTACAAATGTCAGTCGATGATGTCATAAAGGCCTCTTTGACATCACCGTGACATCACAGCCCCACAAAGCAGTATAAATAGACCCTGCAGAGCTCACCTTCCTCACTCTGAGCCTTTTACTCACACAGTGCAAAGGAGCAGTCAGCGCCAGGAGCAGGTCCAGAGAACCATGACCGACACCGGGGAGATGGACCAATGGAAGGCCGAGCGGGAGTCCCTGCTGTTTCAGCTGGAGGAACTGAAGGCAGAGCTGGAGACCAAGGAACTGCAGATGGAGAATGCCAAAGAGACAGTCGAGAAGGAGAAGGCAGCAAGGCTGAGGGAGCGGAAAGCCAACACAAGGAGGCACAATCGCTGGGTCAAGAAGGTCAACACAACGAAGGAACAGGAAATTGAAAAGGAGACCTCTGACCTACGTGCTCAAATCCAGGACCTGGAGAGGCCAAGCAGGAAGTAATAGACTCGCTGGACTTCAAGACTGAAGCCCTACGGCAGGTCAGTGAGGAGCTGGCAGACAGCAAACATAGGGAGAGCGAGTTCAGGGCATTCGCAGATTAGCTGTACGTCCTGCAACATGGAGCTGCATGCATGGTACTGGCGGATGAGGCAGGAGCTGGACGTCCTGCAACATGAAAGGGCTCAGACAGAGGCGCTGGACAGGGAATACAAGCTGGTATCGGCTCTTCCTCCCATTGCAATGCAGAAGCAGAGGGTGATGGAGGAGCTGAAGCAGAAGACTGCTGCTGAGAGGGCCGCTGCGGAGAAGGCAGCTGAGGAGAGGGCTGCTGAGGAGAAGGCAGCTGCTGAGAAGGCAGCTGCTGAGAAGGCAGCTGAGGAGAAGGCCGCTGCTGAGGAGAAGGCTGCTGCTGAGAAGGCCGCTGCGGAGAAGGCCGCTGAGGAGAAGGCAGCTGAGGAGAAGGCCGCTGCGGAGAAGGCCGCTGCGGAGAAGGCAGCTGAGGAGAAGGCCGCTGAGGAGAGGGCCGCTGCAAAAAGGGCAGCTGCGGAGAGGGCAGCTGCTGAGAGGGCCGCTGCTGGGAGGGCCGCTGCTGGGAGGGCCGCTGCTGAGAGGGCCGCTGAGGAGAAGGCAGCCAAGAAGCAGAGGAAGGCCAGAAAGGGCAGGGCGAGGCTTAAAGGCTTCTGGAGCCGACTCTCTGCTGCATTCAGAAGGAGGAAGTGACAGAGGGAGACAGAAACTGAAACCGAAACCGAAACAGAAGAAGGCAACAGAAAGAGAGAGACAGAGTGACGATGAAGATGAAGGGAATGAGAGAGACAGAAGGGAAGAGAAAGAGACAGAGTGACGATGAAGATGAAGGGAATGAGAGAGACACAGAAGAAGGGAGGAGAAAGAGAGACAGAGTGACGATGAAGATGAAGGGAATGAGAGAGACACAGAAGAAGGGAGGAGAAAGAGAGACAGAGAGACGATGAGGAGAAATGAGAGAGACAGAAAAAGGGAGGAGAAAGAGAGACAGAATGACGATGAAGATGAAGGGAATGAGAGACAGAAGAAGGGAGGAGAAAGAGAGACAGAGTGACGATGAAGATGAAGGGAATGAGAGACAGAAGAAGGGAGGAGAAAGAGAGACAGAGTGACGATGAAGATGAAGGGAATGAGAGACAGAAGAAGGGAGGAGAAAGAGAGACAGAGTGACGATGAAGATGAAGGGAATGAGAGACACAGAAGGGTAGAGAAAGAGACAGAGTGAAGAAGAAAAGAAATGAGAGAGAGACAGAAGAAGGGAAGAGAAAGAAAGTGAGGGGGGAAACGGGCATGTTAATCACAATGACATCATAAAATGGGCTGGATACCCAGCCTCAGAATTCTCAAATAATTAAACAAATCAGTCCCATTAATACATGAAATCAGCCTCATAAATGAAATCAGTCTCATGAATAAATGAAATCGGTCTCATAAATGAAATCAGTCCAATTAATAAATGAAATCGGTCTCATGAATAAATTAAATCTGCCTCAGTACATCATGATTAAGCCTTATAGAGAGGAAAGTTAGTGAAAGTGGTTAGCTTTGTTGACTGGGATGGATACCTGATGCGTCAGGGTAACTAATAACCATGTTGTCTATATAACATGTGGACGGACCCCTTGTGGTGTCCTGGGAATCAGGTTGTTTCCTGATCAATGGCTTGTGGCTTTGTTGACAGTCTGTTTTAGACTGTATGTATTACATGTTGCAGGAGGTTAATTAAGAGTTAAGCTGACATTAGGTTGACTAATGCCTTATAGGAAGATATCCCGTGATCTTAGTTTTAGACTTTGCTTAGGTCAAGTAATTCCAAACTTTTGTCTGAGTAATTAATTGTCAAGCAGTGTTTCGGTTATTCACACCAAGACTAATCTTGCGATAGACTAGTGAGGATAAATGTTTCAGGATCCTAAAGCCAAGCATAGACTTGAGCTTAGTGATTTGAGCACGTGTCTGCATAAGTAATTATGTTTATGTAATTATGTTTCTGGGAAAGATCATTAATTACATTGCTATGAAAAGAAAGAAAATTGTCAAACTTACTCGCTAGGTTTGTACAATGGTGGTAGCAGATATGCTGTCTAATAATCTATAGACATATGCTGCACACATTTAAAAGAGTTTGATATGGAAATAGTAAGCAGAATGCTGGACACTGCTGGAAGCCTGTTACCAAAATACTCTGCAGTAAACTACCAACACCCTGTAACTGCTGTGCTGGAAGCAAAAAGCTAAAGGGTAGAAATGTAATGTGTACAAAGGAAATTAAATGGTTATAAAGTTTGGAAGGTCGTTAATGGCGGATTCTGTATTCAAAGATGAGCCTAGGGCTGGGCCTAAATGTCCAAATATTATGTTAAAGGACCATAAACTCCATTTTTCCTCTTTTCTCTTCAGTCCTTCTTAGTGTTTGTGGAGTTTTGTGAATCATAAATCACATTTTATCTCTTACAATTAAAACTGGCTGTTTTTGTTTATTACAGTGTCTTTAAGATATATGTAAATTAGCTTTGTTCTGATTAGCTGTGTTTCTCTGAAGTTCAAGCTCTTAACTATGGAGTGAAGCATTTGTGAAGTTGGATCAGATGTATGAAGTGGAGAATTTAGCATTTCATTTCAGGTCATTTCTCCTGTGTGGGGGTGAAACTTTTGCCGTTCTCGGTCAGGTACTTTAAACTACAGGATGTGGGAAAATGAACATTTTATTTTAGGTCTTTTCAACTGTGTGAAATTCTGTTCCAGGTACTTTAACCTAGATACAGTGGAGTATGAAATGTTTGATTTCTGATATTTATGGTATTTTTAGGATCACATTTCAGGAGGGTGAATCATGTCATCTGAAAAATGGGCTACGCTAATCCCCTTATAGAATCCATAGGGGGCGCTATAAGCTCTGTGTTGAATGTTTCACAGCTATGCTACTGAATTCTGTATGAAAAGTAGCAGAACTTTCCTACAGACCACAGTAACAGAACACTGTTCTACCAGAATAGAGTAGCGTAACGATGTCTTACAGAACACAGTAGCCTGAAACTGTTCATTCACAACAGAGTAGCATAACGCTTTCATTCAGAAGACATTAGAATCATTATTTTGATATAGAATACAGTACCAGTACTCCTTCAACCAGAATATGGTAGCATAACACTCCACAACCAGCATAGAGGAGCATAACTCATACAGAATACAGTATTCAGTTCAAATGAATTTTATTTATACAGCGCTTTTCACAACAAATGTGGTCACACAGCAGCTTTACAGAGATCCGGGTCCAAGCCTCTTTTGAGCAAGCCAGTGGCAACAGTGGCAAGGAAAAACTCCCTCAGATCAAGAGGAAGAAACCCTGAGAGGAACCAAGACTCAAAAAGGGAACCCATCCTCCTCTGGTCGACACCGGATAGCACAATGAAAAGTAAAAGAGGAATAAAACACGGAATTAAGGGAATATGGCCAATGTGGCGTCAAGTCATAAAAAGATGAACACATGAGTGAAATGAAGTCCATGCAGGTACACGGTCACAAGCACAGCCATGCAGTGAGGGGAGGATGACTCCATTAGAGGCCCCAGAACCGGACAGCAGGCAGGAGAGTGGTGGAGAGAGCCAAGTCTGCCGATGGAACAGTTGAAACTGGGCATCTCAGCACATGGGAAAGAGAGAAAACACAAAGGTTAAGGGGGGGGGGGGGGAGGGGGGATTAGAGCAAAAACGTTTTAGAAGGGTTACAGCAGGACAGGGTAGGCAAAAGCAGCCAAACAAAAAATGCACTCACACCAGCAGACAGCAGGGGGCAGCTCAGCACATGGAGAAGAGAAAAGAAATGAAGGAAAAAAATAAATATATATAAAAAAAATAATAAGGTTTAGGTTTATATATGAATATGAACAGCATTATAACGCCACTCAAGCACAACAAAGCAGCAAAACAAATTGTACAGAATATAGCAACATAACCATTTTCAAGCAAAACACAAGCAGGACACAGCAGCCCAACACCATTCAAGCAGAACACAACAGTGTAACAATTTTGACGCAGGACACAGCAGCCCAACATGATTAAAGCAGAACATAGTAGTGAAATGTTGTTCAAGCAGGACACAGCAGCCCAACACTGTTCAAGCAGGACACAGCAGCGAAATACCAATCAAGCAGAACACAGAAACAAAATTAATATACAGAACAAGGTTAAGGGACACTGTTCAAGCAGAACGGTCATGCAAAACAAAAAGCAGGACACAGCAGCCCAACACTGTTCAAGCAGGACACAAGCAAGTGGCACAGCTGCAGCCACCTTTAGCACTGTGCTTGCAAGGCAATCTTGTAAAAAATTGGAGACTGTTGGTGCAAAAGTTTTACCTGTTTCTTACAGAGAGTGGGATTGTTGGAGTCTGAAAAATTCCAATGCGCCACCTTTCTGCACGTCGCTGGGGAAGATGCAGTGAAGGTCTACAACATGTTACAACTCAGTGAGGAAGAAACTGAAACAAGAAATGTGCTGAAAAACAAGTTCAGAGATTACTGAGAGTCAAGAAAGAACCTACCCGATGTTCACCATTTGTTCTTCACGAGAGCTCAGGATCCAGCTGAAAGCGTACGGGAGGAATTTGGGGACCAGAAACTGCAGAATTCAGCCAGTACTCACATATTCTGGCCACTGCATGTCACCATTGGGAAAGCTACCACTCACCTGTGAACACAAAAGCCAATAATGCAAAATTAAATTTCAAATATTGTTGATGTACCAGCAATACTAGGACGTGAGACATGGGAGATGTTACAGCAGGACAGGGTAGGAAAGAGCAGCCAAACACAAATGCACTCGCACCAGCAGACAGCAGGGGGCAGCTCAGCGCAAGGGGGAAAGAAGAAATGGTTTAGGTTTATATATGAATATGAACAGCACCGTAACACCACTCAAGCACAACAAAGCAGCAAAACAAATTGTACAGAATACAGCAACATAACCATTTTCAAGCAAAACACAAGCAGGACACAGCAGCCCAACACGGTTCAAGCAGAACACAGCAACAAAATTAATATACAGAACAAGGTTAAGGGACACTGTTCAAGCAGAACGGTCATGCAAAACAAAAAGCAAGACACAGCAGCCCAACACCATTCAAACAGGACACAGCAGCGAAATACCAATCGAGCAGGACACAGCAGCATAATTAAACAGAACACAGAAGCGTAACCATTTTCATGCAAAATACAAGCAGGACACAGCAGCCCAGCACTGTTCAAGCAGGACACAGCAGCATAACCTTGATGAAAAACACAACCAGGACAGCAGCGAATTTATTATATAGAACAAGTGACACTGTTCAAGCAGAACACAGCAGCGTAATTAAACAGAACACAGCAGAGTAACAAGTTTGATGCAAAACACAAGCAGGAAACAGCAGCCCAACACTGTTCAAGCAGAACACAAGCAAGTGGCACAGCAGCGAAATATCGTTCAAGCAGAAAACAGCATGACAATTTTGATGCAGGACACAAGCAGGACACAGCAGCAGAATTATTATACAGAACAAGGTTAATTGACATCGGTGAATCAGAACACAGCAGCGTAACAATTTTGAGGAAAAACACAAGCAAGACAGCAGCGAAATATCAATCAGGCAGAACACAAGCAAGTGGCACAGTAGCAAAATGAATATACAGAACAAGGTTAAGTGACACTGTTCAAGCAGGACACAGCAGCCCAACACGGTTCAAGCAGGACACAGCAGCATAATTATCATACAGAACACAGTTAATTGACATCGGTCAAGCAGAACACAGCAGCGTAACAATTTTGAGGAAAAACACAAGCAGGACACAGCAGCGAAATACCAATCAAGCAGAACACAGCAGCAAAATTAATATACAGAACAAGGTTAAGTGACACTGTTCAAGCAGAACAGTCATGCAAAACACAAGCAGGACACAGCAGCCCAACACTGTTCAAGCAGAACACAAAAAAGTGGCACAGCAGCAAAATATTGTTCAAGCAGAACACAGCAGCATAACTAAACAATTTTTAGGCAAAACACAAGCAGAACACAGCAGCCCAACATCCATCAAGCAGGACACAGCAGCGAAATACAAATCAAGCAGAACACAGCAGCGAAATTAAAACCGAACACAGCAGCGTAACAATTTTCAGGCAGAACACAAGCAGGACACAGCAGCCCAACACAGTTCAAGCAGAACACAAGCAAGTGGCACAGCTGCAGCCACCTTTAGCACTGTGCTTGCAAGGCAATCTAGTCAAAAATTGGAGACCGTGGGTGCAAAAGTTTTACCTGTTTCTTACAGAGACTGGGATTGTTGAGGAGCCTGAAAAATTCCAATGCACCACCTTTCTGCACGTCGCTGTGGAAGATGCAGTGAAGGTCTACAACATGTTACAATTCAGTGAGGAAGAAACTGAAACAAGAAATGTGCTGAAAAACAAGTTCAGAGATTACTGAGAGTCAAGAAAGAACCTACCCGATGTTCACCATTTGTTCTTCACGAGAGCTCAGGATCCAGCTGAAAGCACTGAGGTGTACAGGAGGAACTCGGGGACCAGAAACTGCAGAATTCAGCCAGTACTCACATATTCTGGCCACCGCATGTCACCGTTGGGAAAGCTACCACTCACCTGTGAACACAAAAGCCAATAATGCAAAATTAAATTTCAAATATTGTTGACGGTGATGTACCAGCAATACTAGGACGTGAGACATGGGAGATGTTAGGTGTGGTTTAAAGAGTGCATGGAATCACAAAGTAAAATGACATTCTGAAAGACATTGATCTGATCGCTGTTCTTGAATTCCTACCAGGACATCACCACATTCAAGTAGATCCCATGGTCTCACCAGTGATTCATTCAAAAGTCCCGATTGCCCTGAAAGACAACAATCATTGATGAGCTACACAAAATGGAGAAAAGGGGTGTAATCACCAAACAGCATAAACCGAACAACTGGGTAAGCAGCATGGTCACAGTGGTGAGGATTTTGGCAGATCAAACTTCATGATGAAAGTTCCAAGCTCTGCACATTGAACATACCCATTGAAAGATACAGATTCCTTTGACCTTCTTTTGGGGTGTCCTCAGCTTCAGAGGTATTCCAAAGGTCAATTGCAGACTATTGAAGGCCTGGAAGGTGTTGTCAATGTTGCGAACGATATCTTAGTCTAGGGTGAAACGGTCAAGGAAACATGACGGCAGACTCATTCAAGTGCTGAAAAGGGAAAGACAGTGGAACCTGAAACTCAACAAAAACAAGTGCAAGATCAGATCATCACAAATCCAGTACATTGGCCATATGCTCTCTGCAGAAAGTCTCAATCTAGATCGAGAGACAGTGAGAGCTGTAACACACATGCCTACACCAGAAAACAAGCAGGCACTCATGAGATTAATGGGCATGATTCAGTACCTTTCCAAGTTTATTCCCAGACTGTCAGCGCACCTCTCAGAAAACTGCTCGAGCAGGACACTCCGTGGCAAGTCGAGCACATAGCTATAAAAAACTGAAATCTCTGCTGATAAATGTTAGGTGTGGTTTAAAGATAGGAGAAACAGAAAACAACCTCAGGGCGACTGAAAGAATTTCCATCAGCATCACCCAATGTTGTTGTAGATTCCTGTGTCGAGCCGCAGGTCAGTGAATCCGGTCCACCTGTAGAAGCCAGTACTGCAAAACAACCTGACTTACCTGAGTCACATCCGAGAGAGGCATACAGAGAGGCTTCTTCCACAGACCTGAAAAAGGCAAAAGATCATGAATTTGGGGAATTACATGACTTGTTAATCAGAGACAGGAGTGCTTGTGGTTGCTGAGAGAAACAGATCACAAATGGACAAAGACCATGAATATCTGCTGTGCAAATGAAGGGACATCAAGTAAAGTGAAAAAAGTGCTCAATGAAAAACAAAACAGAACGACAGAAACAAAACAAACAGTTGGGTTTGAACACAAAAGCAAATCCACACTAGCTAAAAATGAACAAGCAACAGAAGCAAGCTGCTCCAGATGTGCTTATGAACATACACACTTGGCCATAGGCAGGACCATGTTTCTGTTTATATCCTGCAACAGAAAATCACTTTACCAAAAATGTGTAAAACAAAACCAAAAAATGCAAGATTAAATTTCATTGTTGACAGTGACGCATCAGCAATACTAGGACGTGAGACATGGGAGATGTTAGGTGTGGTTAAAAGAGTGCATGGAAATCACAAAGTAAAATGACATTCTGAAAGACATTGATCTGATCGCTGTTCTTGGATTCCTACCAGGGCATCACCACATTCAAGTAGATCCCATGGTTTCACCAGTGATTCATCCACCAAGAAAAGTCCCGATTGCCCTGAAAGACAACAATCATTGATGAGCTACACAAAATGGAGAAAAGGGGTGTAATCACCAAACAGCATGAACCAAACAACTGGGTAAGCAGCATGGTCACAGTGGTGAGGATTTTGGCAGATCAAACATTAGATCAGATCATCACAAATCCGGTACACTGACCATATGCTCTCTGCAGAAGGTCTCAATCTAGATCAAGGGACAGTGAGAGCTGTAACACACATGCCTACACCAGAAAACAAGCAGGCACTCATGGAATTTATGGTCATGATTCAGTACCTTTCCAAGTTTATTCCCAGCCTGTCTGAAGTCAGCGCACTGATCCAGAGATGCAGCTACTACACACAAGAACCATGGAAGGATGGCCCAATGAGAAAATCCAAACATACTGGACATTTAAAGCAGAAAAGCAAAATACAGATTCAAGACAAGCTGGAGAGAAGACAACTCAAGCATAACAGCTATTATGACAGACAGACAAAGAGTCAGCCAAGCATATACATGTGAGACAAGGTGAGAATTCAGAGAGGGCAACCTGCTATAATGATCAGCCACGATTCTTCACAGTCCAGACGCCAGATGGAAGAACCTATAGAAGAAACAGAAAACAGAACACACATTCACAGGACACAAGTTCAAGATCCTGTCCTTCTCCAGATGTGGTTATGAACATAAACAGAAACAATGTCCTGCCTATGGCCAAGTGTGTAAATCCTGCAACAGAAAATCACTTTACCAAAAATGTGCAAACCAAAACAATCAGAGCAGAATGAGGAAAGAAATCATGCAGTTGAACAAAAGGCAGAGGTTTATTCATTGGAAAAGCTCAAATTAGAAAAACATTGACACTGTCACAACAAAAGTGAATAGAATAACTGGACTGAAAATAAAACATCAGGAACTTGGCATTCAGCACCAGTGTCCAACTTGAAGACAATGTCATCACAGCACAGATCTACAAATCAGATTTAAAACAAAACTCAAATAAAAAAAGCAAAATTGAATTTCACATTCTTGACAGTGATGTACCAGCAATACTAGGACGTGAGACATGATGGAAGAACCTGTAGGAGAAACAGAAAACACCTCCTCAGGACGACTGAAAAAGAGTTTCCATCAGCATCACCCAATGTTGTTGCAGATTCCTGTGTCGAGCTGCAGGTCAGTGAATCTGGTCCACCTGCAGAAACTGGTACTGCAAAACAATCAGACTTACCTGAGACACATCAGAGAGAGGCATTCTTCACAAGGTCAGGAAGACAAGTGAAAACACCAGCAAGATACAAGGACTGAATCTGGAACACACATACAGTACACATTTACAATATTCACACACACATTCAGAAGACACGGTTCAAGCTCCTGTCCATCTGCTGACTGAATTTAAACTTACTGTCATTTACTGCATCTTAGATTTCTTTACGTTATTCTGCAATGTCAAGCTATTCTCATTCTTATATATGCAAGAAAAAAAGGAAAAAAAAAAGAAAAAAAAGTATTGTGTGGGGATGTCACCTATGTTATGTACCAAAGAGGCACCCATAGGTAATAATCAAGCATGTAAACCAAACACAATAAAGTGTCTCACAGAGTCGTCCTTCGTCCATACTGTACCACTGAGGGACCGGTTAGCAGTGATGTTCGAGGAGCCCTCAGCTTTTCTCTGGTCTGTTGAAAGCACTGACGTGTACACCACAGACCTGAAGAAGGCAAAAGACCATGAATTCAGTGAGTTGCATGACTCGTTAATCAGAGACAGGAGTGTTTGTCAGTGTCCGATCTGTTTCTCTCAGCAACCTTGCCCACAACTGGTCTTCCCCCCCCCCCCCCAATACCACAAAGGCCATGGATATTTGCTGTACAAATGAAGGGACAGCAAGTGAAGTAAAAAAAAGTGCTCAATGAAATACAAAACAGAACAAAAACAAAAACAGTTGGGTTTGAACACAAGAGCAAATCCAAACTAGCCAAAAATGAACAAGTAGCAGACGCAAGCTGCTCCAGATGTGGTTATGAACATAAACAGAAACAATGTCCTGCCTATGGCCAAGTGTGTAAATCCAGCAACAGAAAATTACTTAATTACTTACCGAAAATATATAAAACAAAACCAATCAGAGCAGAATGAAGAAAAAAAATAAATAAATCATGCAGTTGAACAAAAGACAGAGCAGGAAGATTTCTTCATTAGAACAGTTGAAATTGGAAAAACTCAATACATCAGAAAAACATTGACTGTCAAGAAAAGTGAAAATAACAGAACTGAAAATCAAAATAAAACAAGAACTTTGCATTCAGCACTAGTGTCCAATCTGAAGACAATGTCATCACAGCACAGATCTACAAATCAGATTTGAAACAAAACCCCAGAATTCAGCTTGAAAACCGCTCACATATTCTAGACACTGCATGTCACTGTTGGGAAAGCTAACGCTCACCTGTGAACAAAAAAGCCCAAAATGCAAGATTAAATTTCACATTGTTGACAGTGATGTACCAGCAATACTAGGATGTGAGACATGATGGAAGAACCTGTAGGAGAAACAGAAAACACCTCCTCAGGACGACTCATCAGCATCAGCATCACCCAATGTTGTTGCAGATTCCTGTGTCGAGCCGCAGGTCAGTGAATCCAGTCCACCTGCAGAAACTGGTAATGCAAAACAATCAGACTTACCTGAGACACATCCGAGAGAGGCATACAGAGAGGCTTCTTCCACTGACCTGAAAAAGGCGAAAGACCATGAATTCAGTGAGTTGCATGACTCGTTAATCAGAGACAGGAGTGCTTGTGTTATTAGGGAAGACCAATTGTGAGCAAGGTTGCTGAGAGAAACAGATCAGACATAGACAAAGACCATGAATATCTGCTGTACAAATGAAGGGACAGCAAGTGAAGTAAAAAAAAAGTGCTCAATGAAATACAAAACAGAACAGAAACAAAACAGCTAGTTTAGATTTGCTTTTGTGTTCAAACCCAACTGTTTAAGAATGAACAAGCAACAGAAGCAAGCTGCTCCAGATGTCCTGCCTATGGTCAGGTGTGTAAATCCTGCAACAGAAAAACACTTTACCAAAAATATATAAAACAAAACCAATCAGAGCAGAATGAGGGAAAAAAATTCATGCAGTTGAACAAAAGACAGAGCAGGAAGATTTCTTCATTGGAACAGTTGAAATCAGAAAAACAGAATATTAGACAAACATCAACACTGTCACAACAAAAGTGAATAGAATAACTGGACTGAAAATAAAACAAGAACTTTGCATTCAGCACCAGTGTCCAACTTGAAAACAAAGTCATCTCATAAAATGTCTACAAGTCACTCAGATTTAAAACAAAACCCCAAAATTCAGCTTGAAAACCGCTCACATATTCTAGACACTGCATGTCACTGTTGGGAAAGCTAACGCTCACCTGTGAACAAAAAAGCCAAAAATGCAAGATTAAATTTCACATGGTTGACAGTGATGTACCAGCAATACTAGGATGTGAGACATGATGGAAGAACCTGTAGGAGAAACAGAAAACACCTCCTCAGGACGACTGAAACACAGTTTCCATCAGCATCACCCAATGTTGTTGCAGATTCCTGTGTCGAGCCACAGGTCAGTGAATCTGGTCCACCTGCAGAAACTGGTACTGCAAAACAATCAGACTTACCTGAGACACATCAGAGAGAGACATTCTTCACAAGGTCAGGAAGACAAGTGAAAACACCAGCAAGATACAAGGACTGAATCTGGAACACACATACAGTACACATTTACAATATTCACACACACATTCAGAGGACACGGTTCAAGTTCCTGTCCATCTGCTGACTGAATTTAAACTTACTGTCATTTACTGTATCTTACATTTGTTTAGGTTATTCTGCAATGTCAAGCTATTCTCATAAATATGCTGTTAAATGTTCAGTTCATGTAGTTCAGTTCAGAGACTTCATCTCATTTCCCTTGAGTTTTAAAGCATTTTGGTCCGACAGTGTTTGTATGAACGTTGTTGAGAGTCCTGCACAGCCCAAATCCTCCTCATTTATAGTTTTATTCATATTAAGAAAGAGAAACTAAACATATAGAAACTCAAGTGTGGGGATTTCACATGTTCTGTAGCTAAGAGGCAGGAGGAGTAGTCCTCCTTCTAAGTAGCAGAATTAAACAGCTCCAGAAGCTGCTGCTTGTCTAGATGTTGGGAGGCAGGGGCTAAATCTGGGAGTCCTGCTCATACTTTGGCAACACAAGGTAAAATGAATTTGTGGGTTTTGTTAGATCCTGAAATGTTTTTGCAGAGACACTGAATTAACTGTAGTTAATGATATAATTGTATTTAGAAATATTAGTTTCAGAAGCTCACGGGACTTGGGACAGGACTTGCTGTGCCACAACACACTGGCAGTGCTTAAACAGTAGAAACATTAAATTAGTAAGTATTATTGCAGCCTCAGTTTAATTTAATGTTCAAATGTACATACAGTTTTCCACGTTGTAATTTTTCCTTAATCATTCTGACTGCAAACCTGTTTAGGGAGGAAGGAAAAAGGTCAGCTGTCACTTTACTCCATATGTAGCGCATCAGCCAAGACACTTCTCCACATTTTGCGTCTTTAATTTAATGATGAAACTGTGAGACTAATGATTCTAATAAATGGTAGAGGTCAATACTTACCCTTTTTATTTCAGTAAATACTTCCTTATAACTTCTCTCAACCCTCTCAAATCACATCTAGGTCTTCATTAAGGTTGTACAGACTCGTCAGTGGGGTTTAAGACACAGCATTGAAAAATGGACAGAACATCAGTGTGGAGCCAAATGCTGTGGGCGGCCTTTTAGACATCCGGCTCTGTGTTCTGTGTCTCAGGAGTACATTCATCTAAATCATTTACCAGTAGATATTTCTTATTTGAATGAAACCTCATGCTTTTCATTTTCCATCTCTACACCATCCAAAAGGTTGCGATGAACAGCAATAATCCTGTTACTCGAGTGACCAAGAGAATGTATTAAATGGAAAAATTCAACAGTGAAGAAATCAAAAAGTAACATCATCTAAGGTGAAGGACCACTGCTTTTTGTTCAGTGATGACAGATATGCATTCATCAAAGAAGAATGACCCAAAGGTCAGTTGATGTGTGAAGTTCTATCACAGGACAAACCATGTGCATCAGAACTATTGAACATTATTTAGTTTTATTTTGTAACAGTTTGTCTCCAGTGTGGTGAGGGCTACGGCATTTCCCCTCTCCTGCATGGTGCAGAATAGCAGAAGGGTACTAATAAATACTTTAATCCGTTTTATGACAGCTTTCCTCTATAATCCTGATTCTTTTCAGTTGGCATGTAATTATTTTGTGATGAAATGTTTATATATTTCGAGCTGCTGTGTTTGGTAGTGATCAGTGTAGAACTCTTTAAAAATATCTTTTCAGACAATAACCTTCGCGAGAGCAGGGTCAATTGTCTGCGTTAAAGACACACAATGGTTGGAGCCAGAAAAAGACTGCTTCACCTTTCAGGTAAATATTGACTACATGTTGATGATAGTATATGCATTATGAGATTATAATGTCAGTATGTTTAGACTTTGCTTTTTTCCCCCTCGGTTTCACTGTCTGACTGGCCGGTGGTATAATCATATCATAGCATTCCTGCTCTACATCTAAAAACCAAAGATCTCTGTTGATTTTATTCAAGTTACAGCTCACTTACACTAGCTCACTTTATAGTTTTTTAAAGCTTTGCAAAAGTTGAATAAGAATGTGTTGCTGTATTTTAGAGCCCATTTTCTCAGATGACAGTGGTGATCCTCATCCAGTTGTAACCTAAGACACGTGTGTAGGTCTGTGGTAATCTAAAATGTTGTGTTAGCAGTGTAGTGGATCATTTTTCCAATCATTCTCACCAAAAAAGTAAAAGGGTGAGAAATTGTAAAGTGTAGATCATATACAGTGGTATGAAAAAGTTTGAGTCTGATAATTTTGATGATTTTCCTTTATAAATCATTGGTTGTTCGGATCAGCAATGTCAGTTAAATATATCATATAGCAGAAATTAAGTTTATAGGATTTACAGAAAGTGTGCAATAATTATTTAAATGAAATTAGGCAGGTGCATAAATTTGGGCATCCAACTGAAAAATTACATCAATATTTAGTAGATCCTCCTTTTGCACCTCCTCAGCAACTTCAGCTTTGTCACTGATTCTCGAACATTGTTCTCAAGAATCTGCTGATATTGACTGGACTCCATGCGACCTTCAACTTTAACAAGATTCCCAGTACCTGCACTGGTCACACAGCCCCACAGTATGATGGAACCGCCACCAACTTTTACTGTGAGTAGCAAGTGTTTGTCTTGCAATGCTGTGTTCTTTTTCCACCATGCACACCGCCCCTTGTTATGTCCAAATACCTCAATTTTAGTTTCATCGGTCCACAGCACCTTATTCCAAAATGAAGCTGGCTTGTTCTAATGTGCTTTAGCATACCTCAAGCGACTCTTTTTGTGGCGTGTGAGCAGAAAAGGCTTCTTCAGCATTACTCTCCCATACAGCCTCTCCTTGTGCAAAGTGCGCTGAATAGTTGAACAATGCTCAGTGACTCCAACAGTGACAAGAAGTAAATAATCAAAGATGACTTATGTTCCACCTCTGTTCTGTCTCCTTTACAGAGTTATAGGCAGTTTTTTTTGTGGTGGACGTCGATCAGCTTGAGGGAAACAGCAGAGCTTATTTTGAGCAAGACGTCATCCCACTCCAGTCCACAGAGCAAGAGTCTCAGTCTTCATCTTTGTGCAGAGAGGCAGAGGCGGAGACATCAACTGAGCGTCTCTAAAGCCTGAGCTGGAAGACGAGAGCAGTAGAGCTGGTGCAAGTTCAACTTGCAGAAACGTAGAGGTTGTGGAAGAAGGAGGACAGTTGCTTTTTTTGTAGTCCACTTTGTGCTGCAGTTAAAGGGCAGCTAAGAATTATGTTGTAGCACCAGTTCTCAGAGCCTCCCGGACACTTTGAAGAAGGCTGAAGAAGTTTTTCAGGACGAACTCTGTGGTGCACAACACCTTCTCTTTTTCCCAGCAGGATGCTCATCATTCTGCTTCCTCTGCAGAAGTTTCTGCTTCTTTGTGTTCCCAGCAGGCTTGTGAGGATGTGCTCTGTGGGCCAGTGGTAAAGGCAGAAGCTTTTCTCCCACAGTCCATAATGAAGCAAAGAACCAGGAGGCGAAAGTTCCCCAAGATTAACGTATGTGAGTAGAGTGGTGAGTGAATATATATACACATACATACATTCATACATACATGGACAGAATTGTTGGTACCCCTTGGTTAATGAAAGAAAAACCCACAATGCTCACAGGAATAACTTGAATCTGACAAAAGTAATACTAAATAAAAATGCTGTGTGTGTGTGTGTGTATATATATATATATATATATATATATATATATATATATATATATATATATATATGTATATGTATATGTGTAAATATATTCAGTGTTTAACCTTTTTTTTATTTTGTCCCTCCAACAGATCTTGAAGACGTCGACCAGGGTACACCCCTTTGTTGCCCTCAAGCATGGCTCTAAGTGTTGACCTACTGGCTGGGTTCAATTCTAATAGGAAAGTCCTGCTCCGTGGGTCGTTGTTGAGCTAGAACCTTTGCTCCCACAGTGATGCAGGAAACCAGGAGGCCGAGGCCTCAACTCCCCTTCAGATTATCCAAACTAGCATTAAACTCTTATGTATTTGATGTTATCCAAATCACTTGACATGTTCTAGATAATCTGTCATGTTGTCTCTCAAGCAGATCCTGAAGAAAAGGAAGACTATACCCCTTGTAGCCAGTTAGAGAAGATGTTCCAGGTACGATTCCAGGTAACTTTCAGTGTTTGTTTAAACTGTGGTGAACATCATGAACCTTTTAACCTCTGAAACTCCACAGGAACTCATTCCTCACTCCTCTAACTTTAGAAGGATTTGGCCAGTGTGTGCTGTATTCCATGTCATTGCTGAATAATAATCCTTAGGATGTCAAAGTCTGGGAGTTTAAGAGGTGACGGAATAAAGGCCCTAAGAAGGTTCATGTCTTCTACGTGACACAAATGTCTTTCACAACAGGAGAGATGTCTAATACACAGCTTTCCATTTTGAACTTCAGTTCCAGGGAGCATCAGGTCCTCTCAAGACCCGGTCCAGCTACCAGCCTTCATCAGAGAACATCTTCAGAGAAATCCCCCTACTGACATTTATAAGAAATAAATGTGTTGTTGATCAGCTTCACCTGTACACCTCTGAGAGCATGACTGAATTTAAGAGTCTTCTGCAGGTCTGCTGGTGGAGATGAAAGTGGGGTGCTTACACTTTTGCTGAGCATCTCTTGAAGATCACCTAGGAGTCCTTTAGAGGAAACTCCCAGCACTGTTTCAGCTGAAGCAGTGACAAGTGTTCACTATCACAGGGTGGATGGCATCAACCTCATCATACACTGTAAGACAAAAGCAGAAAATACACAAAAGCTTCATTATGATGTTGCAATAAAGAGTAGAGATGAAGGCAGTAGTGAAGAGTAAAAACCCTAGAACAGTCATAAATATTTATAATAGACTATAAAAGACAAAATTATTCATATGAAGTTGGTTCATCACATCACATTTGATGGCAATACTGTTTTACCTCCCATTACTTTATTCTACTTACCCCTGAGAATATTCCAAGAGTATTCAATGGTCTTCTTCATGTGGTCCTTCACAATCAACAAATCAGGTTGTGTCTCCCTGTACTTTTCATGTGATACCTCAATGTGGGCCTCAGGCGTAGCATCCTCTCCAACAATGCAGGATTCCTTCAAAGATACCATAAGTTATCAGTCCCAACCAAAAAAAGAGAATTACTCAAATCTCTCCACCAATATTACACCAACTACTCTTCTGTGATCAACCATAATAAAATCATTCTTAAACAAACTTACATGACCGCTCTCCTCAACATCCCTCAGGAAAGAGCTCTTCACCATTAAAGCTTTGCAACTTGGACATACTCTGCATTGGTGGGATACCTGCACACCAAGAGCAACAAAATCAATCAAATGTGTCCAGTAATTCTGTTCAACTAACTAAATCAGATGTATCCTATGTAAACTCATAAAAAATCATTTCTATCAATCATAGAAAATCCTCCTCTATGAGCTTAAGCTCCCTGACTGAGAAATCCTGCTTTGTTTTCTAAGTAAAAATAATGAAATATCCTCCACAGAGAAAATTCTGTATGATTTCATGCAAATGACTTTCTATTCACTGTTGATTTCTTTCTTAAGTTATTTGTGTTTCCATTAATAAAAATGCTGACCTTTCAATGAACACATGGTAGTTAGCTAGCTAGTCCTCAAGCTCAGCTGCTCTCACAGAGATGAAGAGCCCTCACCTGCATTAGCAGCTCAGCTCCATTTCTCCAATGAAACAACTGTTTCAACATCATACAGAAAAATGCTGGAAATAACTAAATGTCTTTGGACATATCGAAGAATCCTGAAACACTAAAGCTTACCTCTATCCTCTATTCACAAAAAAGTTCAATATCACAGGGTTTTGTTCCTTTGCACCGGTTTTAAAGCAGTTTATTCTAAACTAAATGTTTTAATTTCATTCATTTACTATCTTCTTACTGCTGAACAAAAACAGACTCATCAGAAGAGTTAGTGCTGGTGAAGGAGACTAAATCTACATTTAGAGACTCGTATAAAACTCTGATGGAAGGGCGTGGATTTGTTGTCTAAAAGCTCTCTGACCTGAATCAACTGTGGAGGAAGGAAAGCTGGAGTTCAGTGAAAGCTAACAGCTAATTAGCCGAGCTACCCAACTATCTAGCTAGATCTGCCAACGTCCTTCTTAATTAACTAACAATCTACAACAACAATAAACTAATGGGAGCTTTATCTGATTATTTAATACTTTAATATCATGGAAGTGATTACTGTAGTCTACATACACTGAAGCGCTGGGATTCAGACTAGTTTCCTCCCCCGGTGATAAAGCCTCACTCTCCTCTCTCTGATAGCGGACCTTCTCCCTCCAGCCGGATCGAGCTGAACTTCATCAGCGGGTCCTCAAAATGTAGTCATCCGCCGCCTGGTCTAGTTCCTTCAGGTTACTTGTTCTTCTGCAGATCTCAGTGTTTCACTTAGAGCTCTCTATATTATTAATTAGTATTGTTTGTGGAATATCTGTAAGATGATGTATTTTACCAGAAAGGATCAATATATTACTCATTTGTTGTCTCTAAAAAAGCGCTCCTCCTGTGGCGCATTAATACAGTGAGACACAGCCGGACTGTTAGACACAGCCATAGCTCACAGTGTGAAGTTCATCTGACTCCAAATGTCCACTTCATTAAACTCATTTAGAGACCTGAGTTTAAGAGCTGACGACTTCTAAACTCTAGTAGAAATCACAAACCTCCATTTGATCAGTTAAAGCTCATTAAGTGTTACATTTTCTGTACTAACTGATAAAATGATCAGGATGTGTCTCCAGATATTTAAGAAACACACAGGTTTCAGCTCCAGCATTTCTTGACCGCAGTGCTTCTACCTGTATGGTGGTCTTTGAGGGGTCAGGTACGGAGCGGATCTCTGGTTGTGCTGTAGCTTCCTATCCCGCCCATTGCCCCACTCCCCCACTCCCCCACCCCCCAGTCCTACTGCCACACCCCGGGTTGCCAGATATGGAAAAACAACAGTAAGGAAACACAGCGAGCTGCAGCCATGGAGGCGAGGAAGCGACCTGGACCTGGATCATTAGGTGTTACACAACCTAAAAAGCCTCGGCATTCATCTAAAAAGCTCCCTGACCAGAGACGGAGTAAAACCAGAGGAAATACTGGCGATGCGTTTGATAGATGGAGACAGCTTAGAGCCCAGAAGGACTCAAACCGGACCGAACTGGCTGATTTCCTCCTGAACAGGTGAGCACTGAGCTTCAGCTAAGTTTAGCTAACCTCATCTAGATCATTTCTTACAGCCACTAGTAGAGATGGGCTTTTTCAGTGCTTTAAACATTGGAGGGCTTCATTTCTACCCAGTGGTCCGAGTGCAGCTGGGTTATGAAGGCAGCGCGTGTTTGAGAGAGCTAGGTAGCTAAAGTGCTCCAGACTAGAGCTGCCAGCTCAATATTAATGCAAACGCATCGCCAGTATTTCCTCTGCTTTTACTCCGTCTCTGCTCATGGAGCTTTTTAGACGAAGGCCGAGGCTTTTTAGGTTGTGGAACATTTCTGTGATTGACGGTTCGCCCATAATTTCATCCTACCTGGACTTTCTGCATTTCATCAGTGCAGTCAGATAACTTGGTGTTTATAATGTTTTATTGTGTTTTTAATGTTAGTTCTTGATTGAAGTGTATTATATAATCACATCTACATCTTATTGTTTATTCCATCGTTTAAATTGTGCTCGTTTGTTCAGAATCGTCTAAAATAATGTTTTAAACGTGTGCACAGTGTCTAGCAGACGTTAGCTGTTTATCCGTCGTATCTAATAGAGTCCATAAAGCCCTTTTTAGTAGAGATCACTCAGGTTTGATATTGTGGTGAAATGATCTTCACTTTTCTGTGTAAATAAGTTGATTATGGGATTTTCTTTTTAGCTTTGAATGTTCAAGCACCTCCACCCCTAGTAAGAGGCAGTAGAGGAAGCATCATTTGATGCCCCTGTCCAGTATTGGGTGTCCATCAAGTGGAGCACTTTCAGACCGGTCAGTATTCAGGATCTGAACTAATATGATTTCAGACCACATTGTGAATTATAGATCCTAATATTAATACAGAAGTACAGTATTACTGCTGGCCTACATTTTCACAAACAGAACAGTTTTATCTCTACAGAGAGGATCTACCACTTATAGAAGAAGGGATTGAAGCTCTGGAGAGCACCATGGATGTCTCTGAAGCTTTGGAGAAGAGGTAACTATAGTTTATTACTAAACATGACAGAGAAAATAGTAGCTGCTTCGCCCTGATGACCCCAGAAGGTTTGGCCTGCTTCTACCTGTCCCGGCACCAACCATAGAGGAACTCAAGCAAACCCAGGCTTGACCGTATGCTCCACAGCTATAAACCATCCTTTCTTTTCTACATCACACTGTGCTGAAGAACTAGCCCACAAAACAATAACTACATTTTTTGTGTAATAACTTCAGTTCTTCTCCACAGTGCAGCGTCCAGACAGTCTAATGAGCAGCAGTTCCCACTGGAGGAAGAGCTGCACATCTCTCAAGTCCCTTTAAAGTCCATTTGATATATTTTACTATATTTATTCATATCTGTTGCTAAACCTTGTTTTGAATTATTTTTATAATAAGGTTGTTGCACTGATTGGAGTTTGTATACTGATCTCAGCATTTCTGGTTTTATTAATGATATAATATGAAATGTTCACTTTTCAATACTGTAAATCATGTTGATCATAACCATTTTAAACAATCTGATTAATATTTTGTTACTTACTCTTATAAACCCTTATTACTCTGTAAATAGGAAATGCATACAACTGTTTAATAAAATGGTTCATTTTCATCTGGTCTTTTTCATCAACTCATAAGTCATACTTTGTTGTTACAACAGCATTGTTCATTAACAATTTGACTTTAATTTGACGTAAATCAGGGTAAAGACAATGTGAAATAAACTGATGTGTAACAGTAACTACATGAAATGGAGGGAGCTGGTGATGAATGAAAGCTGAAGAGCTGGAAGCCCTGATGATGTTCCTGCGTCCAGAAGGTTTGTGTGGTGAAGCTCCAGTGAGGGTCCTTCATAACTGAGGTCTACAGCAGCTACTACTCTGAGAAAAGTGTGTATATGATCTGTTAAACTGAGCAGTATGTTGTCAGGATGTGTAAATGAGTAATTCCAGCTCCAGAGTGGATTTTAGGAGCAGTGGGCTTTTGTGTTCAGGAGAACGAGCTTGGCTCTGGATAAAGCCGGCAGCGCTGCATCCAGCTCGCTAACAGCTGACAGAGTTGTATAAAATCCTCATGAGCTGGTTTATAATGAACAGACAATAAAAACAGATCAAGCGAGTATATTTACTGATCATCTTACAGAATATGACTCGTCGTCGCTTGTCATTGTAAAAGTTATTGAACTCGTCTCGCGCTCGTTCCTGCAGGTTCAGTGTCCTCAACCTGGCAACCCGCTCGAGCTGCGGGTCTGGGGTTGAGGGGGCGGGGCAGACCCCTCTCTCCAGTGTCTGGAAATTGGACTGCGGTAGACATTTTAAACGATTGCTGTCATTTAGTCCTTATTGTTCCTTTTAATGTTTTATTAGAGGTAATTTCACGTCGTCTCCAGTTAAAAACCCTCGAATACGGAGGTTTGTCAAGGACTTTTATCTCTTTTGTCGGTTTGGAAACAACACCTGATGTTCAAAAAAAATATGTTCATGTTTTGTTTTCTCTTAAAATGAAAGTCAACCAAATTCACTCATTTTCTACATTTATATTTTATTTAAGTACATATTTCAGTTTATATTCAGCTCGTTGCGCTCGGGTCTACAGCGGGACGGTGAAGTGACGTAACGAAGCTTCGGTTCGGATCACGTGATTTCCGGTATTTTGAGCGAGACTCTGAACCGCTGTTCGAGACGTGAGTCGACTCAGAGAGGAACATGGAGACCGCGGAGGAACGAGCTCTCCAGATGCTCAGCTTGGAGCTCGTCCAGCTGGACCGGCAGTCTGACGGAAGACGAGGCCAGAGGCAGCCCGCGACGTCTCCAACGCGGCGGTCTCAGTTCCAGCGCTACCGGAGCGGAAGACCCCGAGGTTCGTCACATCCACTCCCGCACCGGAGAGGGTCTGGGGGCGTCGGCGTGGTCAGGAAAAGTCGGCAGCTCCTCCACCACCACAGCTCTTCCACTTCGCCTTCACCTGCTCCGGCACCGAGTACAGCTCCTCAGGGCGGTGCTCTCGTTGTTGGAGACTGTAAATCACTTCAGAGTATCGGACCAAAGAGCAACGCCACGGTCTCCTGTTTTCTAGGTGTCCTGGACGTCGGTAGGCGGCTTCCCCTCAGCGGCAGCGTGGCGGCTCCTCTCAGCGGCTTCGGCCCTGTTTGGAAAAAGACAGACACCTGGATCATCGTCTTCGGCCCCCTGCTCACCTACCGACGAGTAAGGGAGCGTTTACCGGCTCTTCGTGCTCCACTGCTGGCTGCCGGACAGGAGATCTTTGGGGAGCGGCAGGTCCTCTTCCGCAGAGAGGTTCACCCGAGCGGCCTGGGGTCCGTCGTTCTCTCCGGGAACATCGAGAAGCTGCTACGCCAGGACTGACTGGCCCTTCCCAGTCCCACCAGTCAGGTTAGTTTAAGAGGATTTCCTCCATTTTATCAGCATTAATTCTGTGATTTCTCTGCTTGTGTTAAACAGTAATATATCAGAGTCACTCATAGTGTTTCAGTATGGAGACTGTGTCTGTGTCCCTGCATGATTTATAATCGTAACATCAGAAAATCCTCTTTATCAACTTTATTAGAATTGATTCAGATTCATTCAGCTTTCCGAGTACAAGCAGCTTCTGTACTGAATTTGAGCTGTTAAATATAGGATCTCTAGCCCCTAAAGAAGTCACGGTCAGTGAAGTTCTGACTGATGAGCATCGCTCTGAATCAAGGGCCTAGGAGTGATTTTCACATTGGTGGGGGACATAGAATCGCTCCCTCTGGAAGTTGAGGCTTTTGGCATTTTGATGCACTTCTGACCTCAATGTCATGTTATATAGAGCCTTTATGTACAGATACTGTAGCCAACACACTCGTAAAGGAGCCAGTCTGTTCCTGAGACAATAAATACACACCTGTGATCATGATAACCAACAGCATCACAGCTAGCTTACTGTACTCCATGAAGGAACATCTAACCCTGTGTTCAGGGGGTTTGTTGTAGACCCAATGGTCATCTAGCTTCTGTGTAAAGCCATTTTCATCTGGATAATCAGGTAACATGTTGTTCCAGGTTCTTCCAGACTGTTTGAGAGCATACAGTGATTTATTCAGTTTACAGAAAACCTTTTCACCTGTATTTGATTTCCCTTCAAATCCCTCTGGTTGCTCCATATACATCTCACAATTAATTAAAGCATTCAAGTAGGCTGTTGTAGCGTCCATCTGGTTGAGCTGAAGGTCATACTGTGCTGATGAACTCCTCTTTGAAGCTCTGTGGTACATTACAGACCCTGTAACAGTAGTCAGTATCTGGTGGTCAGTGGTCAGTGTCTGGTCACTAATATCTCACCCAGGACCTCAGTATTTAGCTGACTTTCCTGTCTCTCTTTGGGTGGCGTGTGCTATGTCTGTCTCCTTCTTGAACATCAGTTTGAGACTCTTGAACCTCTTTTGAAGTCTGATCAACACGGTTAGCTGTTAGCATGGGGGTACATGCCTCTCCATCTGCTATTGACTGGTCAGTCTGGGTTGGGTGTTCTGTAACACACTCTGTAAGAAATTTCACCAGTCTGTGTTTATGGGCTTTCTCTGTGTCTGGATAGTAGACTAGGTATGTTGGACTGTTCTTGTCGTACCTTACAAAGATTCCCTTTAACACTTTGAGTCTAGGTTAGGCTTTCTCTCTGTCAGCATGTCGTATGGAGGTGGTTTACAAACAGCTATTTAAGCTCTTGTTGTTGATTCGAGTCTCACTTGCTCTCACTGTACATGGCATTCCACAGCACAACACTTACCCGTTTACATCCCAAACACAAAGCTCTTTACCTGCAACTAAGCTCAAGCTGGAGAAAGTTTTGTCATAGCATCTGCAACCATATCTGCTGTGGGACAGAGTTCAGTTATTTTACACTCATGGAGCTCTGATCGAATGAAGTGCTGTCTAATGTGGATGTGTTCTATCTTTAACATACAGCGTTCATGGAAAGAGTGATTGCGCTGTCTTCAGGTATTTTCACAGGTGCATGTTGGTGATCACTGTTCATGGTATTTAGTAGCTGTGTGAGGTACAAGCTTTCCTGAATGATTGCAGTCAGAGCCATATATTCTCCTTTACATGTAGACCGAGCAGGAGAAACGGGACCGTCTTTAGTTAGACCTAAACCAGAGCTCTTCTGGTAACGCAGTCAATGATCAGTAGAAGCCTTTAAGTACCTCATTACATGCTTGACTGCAGTCCAGTGTTGTACTTGTCTGAGCCAAATGAACTGCAACAGTTTACTGACTGTACAACTTGGATCATGTCTTGTACTCGTAACGGTTACGGCTTTGTAAGTAGTCTTGAAATGAAAAAGAAAGGAGTGCAGAGAGAACCATCCACTAAGTGTTATTTTGTTTACTTGCACCACAAACCCACTGAAAACATAAAACATACAAACATCCACCAGTTCTTTTAATGGTTCTTTCATACTTTGTCTATTGGAATGATCCAAAAACAGCAGTAGGATCACTCTCACTGAGGTGTTTATACTTCAGATGTCATAATGACCTAACCGCCCCCCTTTTTGACTCTTCTCATAAGTCAATCTACCTGCTGCTTTGTGAGATCTTGTAGGATCAACAGAATCACTACTTGTTACACTGTGACTTTTGTTCACATGAGGTTGACCTTGAAAATCAGTATCTAGAAAATGATTCTTTCCTAGAAAAGTTTTCATCTTGAATGTTGTTGACCTCTTTTTCACCTCCATGAGCAAGTCATTGTCACTGGCAGCAATGATGAGATCATCAATCCAGATGATCAGTATTATCCTACAGACAACCTTTTCACATGTATTTGATTTTCCTTTAAATCCCTCTGGTTGCTCCATATACAGTGGGGAAAAATAGTATTTAGTCAATCACCAATTGTGCAAGTTCTCCCACTTAAAAAGATGAGAGGCCTGTAATTGACATCATAGGTAGACCTCAACTATGAGAGACAAAATGAGAAACAAAATTCAGAAAATCACATTGTCTGATTTTTAAAGAATTTATTTGCAAATAATGGTGGAAAATAAGTATTTGGTCAATAACAAAAGTTCATCTCAATACTTTGTTATATATCCTTTGTTGGCAATGACAGAGGACAAACGTTTTCTGTAAGTCTTCACAAGGTTGGCACACACCATTGCTGGTATGTTGGCCCATTCCTCCATACAGATCTCCTCTAGAGCAGTGATGTTTTGGGGCTGTCGGCGGGCAACACAGACTTTCAGCTCCCTCCAAATGTTTTCTATGGGGTTGAGATCTGGAGACTGGCTAGGCCACTCCAGGACCTTGAAATGCTTCTTACGAAGCCACTCCTTTGTTGCCCTGGCAGTGTGCTTGGGATCATTGAAGATGAAACATGGCTGGGTTTTTCAGCATGACAATGTCCTTGCTGATGGAAGGAGGTTTGCACTCAAAATCTCTCAATACATGGCCCCATCCATTCTTTCATGTACACGGACCAGTCGTCCTAGTCCCTTTGCAGAGAAACAGCCCTAAAGCATGATGTTGCCACCCCCATGCTTCACAGTTGGTATGGTGTTCTTTGGATGCAACTCAGCATTCACTCTCCTCCAAACAACAAGTTGTGTTTGTACCAAACAGCTCTACTTTGGTTTCATCTGACCATAAGACGTTCTCCCAATACTCTTCCGGAACATTCAAATGCTCTCTAGCAAACTTCAGACGCGCCCGGATATGTACTGGCTTAAGCAGGGGAACACGTCTGGCACTGGCGGCGTAGTGTTACTGATGGTAGCCTTTGTAATGTTGGTCCCAGCTTTCTGCAGGTCATTCACTAGGTCCCCCCCGTGTGGTTCTGGGATTTTTGCTCACTGTTCTTGTGATCATTTTGACCCCACGGGCTGAGATCTTGCGTGGAGCCCCTGATCGAGGGAGATTAGCAGTGGTCTTGTAGGTCTTCCATTTTCTGATTATTGCTCCCACAGTAGATTTCTTCACACCAAGCTGCTTGCCTATTGCAGATTCAGTCTTCCCAGCCTGGTGCAGGTCTACAATTTTGTTTCTGGTGTCCTTCGACAGCTCTTTGGTCTTCACCATAGTGGAGTTTGGAGTGTGACTGTTTGAGGTTGTGGGCAGGTGTCTTGTATACTGTTAACAAACAGGTGCCATTAATACAGGTAATGAGTGGAGGACCGAGAAGCCTCTTAAAGAAGGTACAGCCAGAAATCTTGCTTGTTTGTAGGTGACCAAATACTTATTTTCCACCATTATTTGCAAATAAAATCTTTAAAAATCAGACAATGTGATTTTCAGAATTTTCTTTCTCATTTTGTCTCTCATAGTTGAGGTCTATTGGTCTCTGATGTCAATTACAGGCCTCTCTCATCTTTATAAGTGGGAGAACTTGCATAATTGGTGACTAAATACTTTTTTTTCCCCTCACTGTACATCTCTCCATCAATCAGTGCATGCAAATAGGCTGTTGTAACGTCCACCTGGTGGAGCTCAAGGTTAATATCTGACACACAGTCAGCTAAATACTGAGGTGCCTTCCTGTCTCTTTGGATGGTGTGTGCTATGTCAGTCGCCTTCTGTTTAAAAGCCTTCTTGAACATCAGAAGAGGATCAAGAGTCTCAAACTGAAGTCTGATCAACGCGGTTAGCTGTTAGCATGGGGGTACACGCCTCTCTCCATGTTGACTAGTCAATCTGGGTTTGGTGTTCTGTAACACACCCTGTAAGAAATTTCACCAGTCTGTGTTTATGGATTTTTTTTTTTCTGTGTCTGGATAGTAGACTAGGTATGATGGACTGTCATTGTCATTGACTTGTTCTTTCCTTTCACATTTTGAGTTGCTTCTATCTGTCATGTTTTTCATCATATCATGTTTTGTAACCATTGTATGCTGATACAAATACTTACATCTTTAAAAAGTTAGGCTTTCAGAGTACAAGCAGCTCCTGCATTGAATTTGGGCTGTTAAATATATATGATCTCTAGACCATAACGAAGTTACTGTCAAGAGAGCATACAATGACCTATTCAGTTTACAGAAAACCATTTCACCTGATTTTCCTTTAAATCCCTCTAGTTGATTCAAGTAGGCTGTTGTAACCTCCATCTGGTGGAGCTGAAGGTCATACAGTGCTGTTCATCTGCATCAACCCAAAACTGTGATTTTGTTGAACTCCTTGCCTCTTTGAAGCTCTGTGGTACATTACAGACCCTCTAACAGAAGTCAATATCAGTAATTATCCTGATCTTTAATATCTGACCTAGTCAGCTAAATACTGAGGTGCTATATGTTATAATGTTAGCAATGTTATAAATTGCTATTTATTTGTTACTAAAATAAGAAACAGTTGTGCAGGACCTTGGCACAGCATTCGCCTTACAATGACAAAGTATTAATAGGGGGCAGTCACACATGCCAGATTTTGTTATTTTCTAAAGATACTATTAGCCTATTCTAATACATCTTCTTATGAGATGATGAGTAACAGAATAATCAATCATTTTGATAATTAGGTGTGTGATTTTGTATTTAGCAGTGTTTGCTCAGGACTTGTATTCTGAAATGTGAAGTCTGTGAGACCAAAGAGAAGTGAGAAGTGTTTATATCGGGACCAATATCCAACCCTAATATCAGATGGATGCATCTCTAGTCTCATTGGGCCTATTGTGTTGGTTCTTTGGGTCTCATTGGGCCTGTTGTGGTTGTGGCATAAAAAAAATCCTACAGCTTAGGCCTACTTGAAGCCATAGCTGACACCCATATGACTCCAGTGTTGAGACGATGGCATGTTTATTTATGGTAATTTCTACTCCATCCACTTTGTGGCAGTATATTGGACGTAGGCCAAATTATGAGCCAAAAGGACCATGCAGTAGTAGAGGTTTAGTTGTGGCTCACTTTAGGCCTCACTGTAATGAAGACTGAATGAAGGAACTATAGGTTCTAATACTCATTGTAAGTTTGCCATCATTTAGTTCTTTATATATTCAGTCAAGCTTTGTGTATGACTTTTATTCATGAGGTTTTGTGCTGTTGTGCTTTTGCAGGGAGCTTCTCTTTTTCTTGTTCTTTGTTTATTTCTCTATTTGCACTCCTTACAACTAACTTGATCTTCATATGGACATTGTCTTCTATGTGTAAAATTTATCCCAAAGGTTTTCCCAAATGTTTTCATCATTCTAATATAGGTTAATCTTTAGTCTCATCTGTTCACAAGACCTTTCTCCAGAATTCTGCAGGCTCTCTTAAGTACTTGTTTGCAAATTGTAATCGGGTTATTTCAAGAGTAGTATTATATTTCAGATGTGTCTCTGTACACTACTGATTTTGGATTTATGTGCTATCTGGATGTTTTACTGGAACAATATTACATTACAAATGGTTAAAATGGGCATATTTTATGTATATATATTATTTGTATTATTATTATTGTTTTTCATATCATCTCTGTTCTTCAGTAGATTTGGTTGTCTTTAGAACGAACACCAGCGGCTCCTTCTCTCTGAGTGTTTTTAGGTTTTCGCACTTTATAGACGGGCTTTTACCATCTATGGCACCTGCTGCAGGAATTCTGGCTATTTCGAATAAATATCCTTGTCAAAATGGAAAGACTGGAAATGTTGAGGAAATATAATGATTGTCTTAAAATCTCAGATCTTTTTTTAAACAACATTGTGAGTGAGAGGAAGGATGAAATGAACATCTGCTGATCCAATATCAAACTAACCGGATTGAGCTCCCCAAACTCAAGTGAAAATGTGCTTGGATGTACAAAGGAACGACTGTAGGGTTTTTTGGCTCATTAGTAAGACAACCCGATTCACTCCAGTGAAGTTTAATTTGCTAGTGTTTTCTGAAGAGACCCTGAAAGCTGGTTGTCATAATTCACATGTGTAATACTGTTGTGTGATCTTTTGTATGATCTTTGTTCTTTCAAATGCAGCTTCTCCTAGTCTTAGAAATATATGGAAATGGTACCGCCGGTGAAATTGATGAGCTTGGGTATGGGGGTGAGATTAGGCGCAGCCATGTTAACTGAGTTTAGTAAGTCTATGTAGGTTGCTTTCCTGTCTGGATCTCTGCTGATAGGTCTTCTCTTGCATTTTTGCTGTTTGCTAGCTCTCATGTTGCTTGTTACTCCTATTCATTTCTTTATATTCCTTTAATATTAGCTTTGGCTTGTTGGCTTCAGCCGTTCAGATGACTTTTTGTGCCCCACTGCTGACTGCAAGTTGGATGTCCGGTCCTCTACCACCTAGAAAGGTTTCACCTGTGCTGCCTGGGATCTGTCGTGCTCTCTGGGAACGTTTGAGAAGGTGCTATGTCTGGACTTACTGGCCCTACCCAGTCACACCAGTCAGATAAGTATTGATTTACTCTATTTAAATAATTTATTCTGCCATTTCTTTGCTTGTATTAAAGTAATATCAGGATCACTTGCTCATATTTTAAACCCTGCAGTATCGAGACTGTCTGCCCCCCCCCCCACATAGTTTGTGATTATAGATGTCAGAAAATGAGTTATGACAATCTTGGATAAAAAGGAAGCATATATATCAATTCTTATGAGAACCAGTAACTCTCAAATTAAATTTAAATTTGGGCTGTTACATAAACAGTCTCTGGCAGCTAAAGCAGTCATTTTCAATAAAGGTATTATTGATAACCACCTTAGTTCACTGTGTCTAAAACCTGGCAGAGTGGATTCATTCAGTGTTATGTATTAGCTATTAGTTACCCACACCGTTCTTGTGTTGGTGGCGGTGTAGACGCAATTTATGATGAAAAGCTCAATTCTATCCATACAATCAACACTGTATATCTGTCTTTCTATCCACCTTCAACTTCTGGCTATCTTCAACTTCTTCTGTCTTTATATGTATTGACTTGTATGTATGTTTTTGTAATACAGATTGTGAGGACCCCATGAGCCTCTCCATTCTGAAGGTGGATCCGGCCAATATGGGTAAGGTGCCCCAATTTTCAGTGCCTTCCTATTGCCCTCTGACAATCACTGCAGCAAAATAATGCATTTAACTAATAATGTATTATTTTCTACTCTAGATAATAATTTTCACTGGTGAAGTGCTACCATGCCACATTATTCTGCCTATACATCTGCAACTGTGTGATGTTGACTATGCATACGCAACTGTGTAGCAGGTAGGTGATCATTGTTTCTATACATGTATTAACTTTCTTTTTTGCCACACAGGTCCTCATGACTCCCTTACTCTGGCCGACTGGCTAACTGACTGGCTAACTATCCATCTAAGTTAAGATAGTCCTTTATTAGTCCCGCAGTGGGGAATTTCTCAGTGTCACAGCAGAAAGGTATAGCAAGACACTCAGTGTAAATTATTTATCTAAATTTCTGTAACTATCTGCTTGTCTGTCTCTGAGTGTCCATCTGCATCTGTGATGTTGACTATGCATATGCAACTGTGTAGCAGGTAGGTGATCCTTCAGTTTCTTTACATGTATTAACTTTCTTTTTTGCCACACAGGTCCTCATGACTCCCTGACGCCTATCCATGAAGATGGGTTGGGCTAACCATGGTCTATCCATGTGCATCTCCATCTGGAATTTTGGCTGACTGGCTAACTATCCATCTGCTTCTGTCTGTGTGTCCATCTGCATCTGTTTGAGGCTGACAATTTGTTTGCAACTGTGTAACAGGTAGGTGATCATTCAGTTTCTTTACATGTCTTAACTTTCTTTTATTGCCACACAGGTCCTCATGACTCCCTGACTCCTATCCCTGAAGATGGATCCAGCCAAAAAGGGTATCTTCATCTGCATCTCTATCTGGAACTTTGGTTCACTGGCTAAATTTCCATCTGCTTCTGTCTGTGTGTCCATCTGCATCTGTGTGAGGCTGACAATGTGTTTGCAACTGTGTAGCAGGTAGGTGATCATACAGTTTCTATACATGTATTAACTTTCTTTTTTACCACACAGTCCTCATGACTCCCTGACTGCAACTGTGATGTTGACTATGCATATGCAACTGTGTAGCAGGTAGGTGATCATTCAGTTTCAATACCTGTATTAACTTTCTTTTTTACCACATAGGTCTTCATGACTCCCTTACTCTTGCTGACTGGCTAACGATCCATCTGCTTCTCTGTCTGTGTGTCCATCTGCATCTGTGATGTTGACCATGCATACGCAACTGTGTAGCAGGTAGGTGATCATTCCGTTTCTATACATGTATTAACTTTCTTCTTTGCCACACAGGTCCTCATGACTCTCTAGCTGTCTGGCTAACTGTCCATCTGCTTCTTTGTCTGTGTTCGTCTGCATCTGTGTGAGGCTGACAATTTGTTTGCGACTGTGTAGCAGGCAGGTGATCATTCAGTTTCTTTACATGTATTAACTTTCTTCTTTGCCACACAGGTCCTCATGAATCTCTAGCTGTCTGGCTAACTGTCCATCTGCTTCTTTGTCTGTGTGTCCATCTTCAACTTTGTGATGTTGACAATGTGTTTGCAACTGTGTAACAGGTAGGTGATCATTCAGTTTCTATACATGTATTAACTTTCTTTTTTACCACACAGGTGCTCATGACTCTCTGGCTGTCTGGCTAACTGTCCATCTGCTTCTCTGTCTGTGTGTCCATCTGCATCTGTGATGTTGTCTATGCATACGCAACTGTGTAGCAGGTAGGTGATCATTCAGTTTCAATACCTGTATTAACTTTCTTTTTTACCACACAGGTCCTCATGACTCCCTGACTGCATCTGTGATGTTGACCATGCATACGCAACTGTGTAACAGGTAGGTGATCATTCAGTTTCTTTACATGTATTAACTTTCTTTTATTGCCACACAGGTCCTCATGACTCCCTGACTCTGGCTGACTGGCTAACTATCCATCTGCTTCTCTGTCTGTGTGTCCATCTGCATCTGTGATGTTGTCTATGCATACGCAACTGTGTAGCAGGTAGGTGATCATACAGTTTCTATACATGTATTAACTTTCTTTTTTGCCACACAGGTCCTCATGAATCTCTAGCTGTCTGGCAAACTGTCCATCTGCTTCTTTTATCTTTATCCATCTGCATCTGTGTGAGGCTGACAATGTGTTTGCAACTGTGTAACAGGTAGGTGATCATACAGTTTCAATACCTGTATTAACTTTCTTTTTTACCACACAGGTCTTCATGACTACCCTGACTCTTGCTGACTGGCTAACTATCCATCTGCTTCTCTGTCTGTGTGTCCATCCGCAATTGTTTGAGGCTGACAATTTGTTTGCAACTGTGTAACAGGTAGGTGATCGTTCATTTTCAATACCTGTATTAAATTTTTTATTGCCACACAGGTCCTCATTACTCCCTGACTCTGGCTGACTGGCTAACTATCCATCTGCTTCTCTATCTGTTTGTCCATCTGCATCTGTGATGTAGACTATGCATACGCAACTGTGTAGCAGGTAGGTGATCATACAGTTTCTTTACATGTATTAACTTTCTTTTATTGCCACAAAGGTCCTCATGACTCCCTGACTCTGGCTGTCTGGCTAACTATCCATCTGCTTCTTTGTCTGTGTGTCCATCTGCATCTGTGATGTTGTGTATGCTTACGCAACTGTGTAGCAGGTAGGTGATCATACAGTTTCTATACATGTATTAACTTTCTTCTTTACCACACAGGTCCTCATGAATCTCTAGCTGTTTGGCTAACTGTCCATCTGCTTCTTTGTCTGTGTCCATTTGCATCTGTGTGAGGCTGACAATTTGTTTGCAACTGTGTAGCAGGTAGGTGATCATTCAGTTTCAATACCTTTATTAACTTTCTTTTTTCCCCACACAGGTCTTCATGACTCCCTGACTCTGGCTGACTGGCTAACTATCCATCTGCTTCTGTCTGTGTGTCCATCTGCATCTGTGAGGTTGTCTATGCTTACGCAACTGTGTAGCAGGTAGGTGATCATTCAGTTTCTTTACATGCATTAACTTTCTTTTTTGTCACACAGGTGCTCATGACTCTCTGGCTGTCTGGCTAACTATCCATCTGCTTCTCTGTCTGTGTGTCCATCTTCATCTGTGAGGTTGTCTATGCTTACGCAACTGTGTAGCAGGTAGGTGATCATTCCGTTTCTATACATGTATTAACTTTTTTTTATTGCCACACAGGTCCTCATGACTCCCTGACTCTTGCTGTCTGGCTAACTATCCATCTGCTTCTTTCTCTGTGTCCATCTGCATCTGTGTGAGGCTGACAATTTGTTTGCAACTGTGTAACAGATCGTTCAGTTTGAATACCTGTTTTAACTTTCTTTTTTACCACACAGGTCCTCATGACTCCGTGACTGCAACTGTGATGTTGACTATGCATACGCAACTGTGTCGCAGGTAGGTGATCATTCAGTTTCAATACCTGTATTAACTTTCTTTTTTCCCCACACAGGTCCCCACAGGACTCCCTGACTCGGACACACAGAGAGAGAAGTAAATTGATCGTTAGCCAGTCAGTCAATCTGCATCTGTGATGTTGTCTATGCATAAGCAACTGTGTAGCAGGTAGGTGATCGTTCAGTTTCAATACCTGTATTAACTTTCTTTTTTACCACACAGATCCTCCTGACTCCCTGACTGCAACTGTGATGTTGACTATGCATACGCAACTGTGTAGCAGGTAGGTGATCATACAGTTTCTATACATGTATTAACTTTCTTTTATTGCCACACAGGTCCTCATGACTCCCTGACTCTGGCTGACTGGCTAACTATCCATCTGCTTCTCTGTCTGTGTGTCGATCTGCAACTGTGTGAGGCTGACAATTTGTTTGCAACTGTGTAGCAGGTAGGTGATCGTTCGTTTTCAATACCTGTATTAACTTTCTTTTATTGCCTCACAGGTCTTCATGACTCCCTGACTCTTGCTGACTGGCTAACTATCCATCTGCTTCTCTGTCTGTGTGTCCATCTGCATCTGTGATGTTGTCTATGCATACGCAACTGTGTAGCAGGTAGGTGATCATTCCGTTTCTATACATGTATTAACTTTCTTTTATTGCCACACAGGTCCTCATGACTCCCTGACTCTGGCTGACTGGCTAACTATCCATCTGCTTCTCTGTCTGTGTGTCCATCTGCAACTGTGTGAGGCTGACAATTTGTTTGCAACTGTGTAGCAGGTAGGTGATCGTTCGTTTTCAATACCTGTATTAACTTTCTTTTATTGCCTCACAGGTCTTCATGACTCCCTGACTCTTGCTGACTGGCTAACTATCCATCTGCTTCTCTGTCTGTGTGTCCATCTGCATCTGTGATGTTGTCTATGCATACGCAACTGTGTAGCAGGTAGGTGATCATACAGTTTCTATACATATATTAACTTTCTTTTATTGCCACACAGGTCCTCATGACTCCCTGACTCCTATCCCTGAAGATGGATCCAGCCAAAAAGGGTATCTTCATCTGCATCTCTATCTGGAACTTTGGTTCACTGGCTAAATTTCCATCTGCTTCTGTCTGTGTGTCCATCCGCAATTGTTTGAGGCTGACAATTTGTTTGCAACTGTGTAACAGGTAGGTGATCGTTCATTTCCAATACCTCTATTAACTTTCTTTTTTACCACACAGGTCCTCATGACTCCCTGACTGCAACTGTGATGTTGACTATGCATACGCAACTGTATAGCAGGTAGGTGATCATACAGTTTCTATACATGTATTAACTTTCTTTTTTACCACACAGGTCCTCATGACTCCCTGACTGCAACTGTGATGTTGACTATGCATACGCAACTGTGTAGCAGGTAGTTGATCATACAGTTTCTATACATGTATTAACTTTCTTTTATTGCCACACAGGTCCTCATGACTCCCTGACTCCTATCCCTGAAGATGGATCCAGCCAAAAAGGGTATCTTCATCTGCATCTCTATCTGGAACTTTGGTTCACTGGCTAAATTTCCATCTGCTTCTGTCTGTGTGTCCATCTGCATCTGTGTGAGGCTGACAATGTGTTTGCAACTGTGTAACAGGTAGGTGATCATTCAGTTTCTTTACATGTATTAACTTTCTTTTTTGCCACACAGGTCCTCATGACTCTCTGGCTGTCTGGCTAACTATCCTTCTGCTTCTCTGTCTGTGTGTCCATCTGCATCTGTGATGTCTATGCATACGCAACTGTGTAGCAGGTAGGTGATCATACAGTTTCTATACATGTATTAACTTTCTTTTTTGCCACACAGGTCCTCATGAATCTCTAGCTGTCTGGCTAACTGTCCATCTGCTTCTCTGTCTGTGTGTCCATCCGCAATTGTTTGAGGCTGACAATTTGTTTGCAACTGTGTAACAGGTAGGTGATCGTTCATTTCCAATACCTCTATTAACTTTTTTATTGCCACACAGGTCCTCATTACTCCCTGACTCTGGCTGACTGGCTAACTATCCATCTGCTTCTCTGTCTGTGTGTCCATCTGCATCTGTGATGTAGACTATACATACGCAACTGTGTAGCAGGTAGGTGATCATTCCATTTCTAAACATGTATTAACTTTCTTCTTTGCCACACAGGTCCTCATGACTCCCTGACTCTTGCTGACTGGCTAACTATCCATCTGCTTCTCTGTCTGTGTGTCCATCTGCATCTGTGATGTTGTCTATGCATGAATCTCTAGCTGTCTGGCTAACTGTCCATCTGCATCTGTGTGAGGCTGACAATTTGTTTGCAATTGTGTAGCAGGTAGGTGATCATTCAGTTTCAATACCTGTATTAACTTACTTTTCTCTCCACACAGGTCCCCACAGGACTCCCTGACTCTGACTGACTGGCTAACGATCAATTTACTTCTCTCTCTGTGTGTCCATCTGCATCTGTGATGTTGTCTATGCATACGCAACTGTGTAGCAGGTAGGTGATCGTTCAGTTTCTTTACATGTATTAACTTTCTTTTTTGCCACACAGGTCCTCATGAATCTCTAGCTGTCTGGCTAACTGTCCATCTGCTTCTTTGTCTGTGTCCATCTGCATCTGTGTGAGGCTGACAATTTTTTTGCAACTGTGTAACAGGTTGGTGATCGTTCATTTTCAATACCTGTATTAACTTTCTTTTTTACCACACAGGTCTTCATGACTCCCTTACTCTTGCTGACTGGCTGTGTGTCCATCTGCATCTGTGTGAGACTGACTATTTGTTTGCAACTGTGTAACAGGTTGGTGATCGTTCATTTTCAATACCTGTATTAACTTTCTTTTTTACCACACAGGTCCTCATGACTCCCTGACTGCAACTGTGATGTTGACTATGCATACGCAACTGTGTAAAAGGTAGGTGATCATTCAGTTTCTTTACATGTCTTAACTTTCTTTTTTGCCACGCAGGTCTTCATGACTCCCTGACTCTTGCTGACTGGCTAACTATCCATCTGCTTCTCTATCTGTGTGTCCATCTGCATCTGTGATGTTGTCTATGCATACGCAACTGTGTAACAGGTAGGTGATCATACAGTTTCTATACATGTATTAACTTTCTTTTTTGCCACACAGGTCCTCATGAATCTCTAGCTGTCTGGCTAACTATCCATCTGCTTTTTTTCTTGTGTCCATCTGCATCTGTGTGAGGCTGACAATTTGTTTGCAACTGTGTAACAGATAGGTGATCGTTCAGTTTCAATACCTGTATTAACTTTCTTTTTTCCCCCACACAGGTCTTCATGACTCCCTGACTCTTGCTGACTGGCTAACGATCAATTTACTTCTCTCTCTGTGTGTCCATCTGCATCTGTGATGTTGTCTATGCATACGCAACTGTGTAGCAGGTAGGTGATCGTTCAGTTTCTTTACATGTATTAACTTTCTTTTATTGCCACACAGGTCCTCATGACTCCCTGACTCTTGCTGACTGGCTAACTATCCATCTGCTTCTCTGTCTGTGTGTCCATCTGCGTCTGTGATGTTGACTACGCATACGCAACTGTGTAGCAGGTAGGTGATCATTCCGTTTCTATACATGTATTAACTTTCTTTGCCACACAGGTCCTCATGAATCTCTAGCTGTCTGGCTAACTGTTCATCTGCTTCTTTTTCTGTGTCCATCTGCATCTGTGTGAGGCTGACAATTTGTTTGCAACTGTGTAACAGGTAGGTGATCATTCAGTTTCAATACCTGTATTAACTTTCTTTTATTGCCACACAGGTCCTTATGACTCCCTGACTCTGGCTGACTGGCTAACTATCCATCTGCTTCTGTCTGTGTGTCCATCTGCATCTGTGTGAGGCTGACAATTTGTTTGCAACTGTGTAACAGGTAGGTGATCATTCAGTTTCTATACATTTATTAACTTTCTTTTTTCCCCACACAGGTCCCCACAGGACTCCCTGACTCTGACTGACTGGCTAACTATCAATTTACTTCTCTCTCTGTGTGTCCATCTGCATCTGTGAGGTTGTCTATGCATACGCAACTGTGTAGCAGGTAGGTGATCATTCCGTTTCTATACATGTATTAACTTTCTTTTATTGCCACACAGGTCCTCATGACTCCCTGACTCTGGCTGACTGGCTAACTATCCATCTGCTTCTCTGTCTGTGTGTCCATCTGCAACTGTGTGAGGCTGACAATTTGTTTGCAACTGTGTAGCAGGTAGGTGATCGTTCGTTTTCAATACCTGTATTAACTTTCTTTTATTGCCTCACAGGTCTTCATGACTCCCTGACTCTTGCTGACTGGCTAACTATCCATCTGCTTCTCTGTCTGTGTGTCCATCTGCATCTGTGATGTTGTCTATGCATACGCAACTGTGTAGCAGGTAGGTGATCATACAGTTTCTATACATGTATTAACTTTCTTTTATTGCCACACAGGTCCTCATGACTCCCTGACTCCTATCCCTGAAGATGGATCCAGCCAAAAAGGGTATCTCCATCTGCATCTCTATCTGGAACTTTGGTTCACTGGCTAAATTTCCATCTGCTTCTGTCTGTGTGTCCATCCGCAATTGTTTGAGGCTGACAATTTGTTTGCAACTGTGTAACAGGTAGGTGATCGTTCATTTCCAATACCTCTATTAACTTTCTTTTTTACCACACAGGTCTTCATGACTCACTGACTGCAACTGTGATGTTGACTATGCATACGCAACTGTGTAGCAGGTAGGTGATCATACAGTTTCTATACATGTATTAACTTTCTTTTATTGCCACACAGGTCCTCATGACTCCCTGACTGCAACTGTGATGTTGACTATGCATACGCAACTGTGTAGCAGGTAGGTGATCATACAGTTTTTTATACATGTATTAACTTTCTTTTTTACCACACAGGTCCTCATGACTCCCTGACTGCAACTGTGATGTTGACTATGCATACGCAACTGTATAGCAGGTAGGTGATCATACAGTTTCTATACATGTATTAACTTTCTTTTTTACCACACAGGTCCTCATGACTCCCTGACTGCAACTGTGATGTTGACTATGCATACGCAACTGTGTAGCAGGTAGTTGATCATACAGTTTCTATACATGTATTAACTTTCTTTTATTGCCACACAGGTCCTCATGACTCCCTGACTCCTATCCCTGAAGATGGATCCAGCCAAAAAGGGTATCTTCATCTGCATCTCTATCTGGAACTTTGGTTCACTGGCTAAATTTCCATCTGCTTCTGTCTGTGTGTCCATCTGCATCTGTGTGAGGCTGACAATGTGTTTGCAACTGTGTAACAGGTAGGTGATCATTCAGTTTCTTTACATGTATTAACTTTCTTTTTTGCCACACAGGTCCTCATGACTCCCTGACTTCCTCTGTGATGTTGACTATGCATACGCAACTGTGTAGCAGGTAGGTGATCTTTCTGTTTCAATACCTGTATTAACTTTCTTTTTTACCACACAGGTCTTCATGACTCCCTGACTGCAACTGTGATGTTGACTATGCATACGCAACTGTGTAACAGGTAGGTGATCATACAGTTTCTATACATGTATTAACTTTCTTTTTTGCCACACAGGTCCTCATGAATCTCTAGCTGTCTGGCTAACTGTCCATCTGCTTCTCTGTCTGTGTGTTCATCGGCAATTGTTTGAGGCTGACAATTTGTTTGCAACTGTGTAACAGGTAGGTGATCGTTCATTTCCAATACCTGTATTAACTTTTTTATTGCCACACAGGTCCTCATTACTCCCTGACTCTGGCTGACTGGCTAACTATCCATCTGCTTCTCTGTCTGTGTGTCCATCTGCATCTGTGATGTTGACTATGCATACGCAACTGTGTAGCAGGTAGGTGATCATACAGTTTTTTATACATGTATTAACTTTCTTTTTTACCACACAGGTCCTCATGACTCCCTGACTGCAACTGTGATGTTGACTATGCATACGCAACTGTATAGCAGGTAGGTGATCATACAGTTTCTATACATGTATTAACTTTCTTTTTTACCACACAGGTCCTCATGACTCCCTGACTGCAACTGTGATGTTGACTATGCATACGAAACTGTGTAGCAGGTAGGTGATCATACAGTTTCTATACATGTATTAACTTTCTTTTATTGCCACACAGGTCCTCATGACTCCCTGACTCCTATCCCTGAAGATGGATCCAGCCAAAAAGGGTATCTTCATCTGCATCTCTATCTGGAACTTTGGTTCACTGGCTAAATTTCCATCTGCTTCTGTCTGTGTGTCCATCCGCAATTGTTTGAGGCTGACAATTTGTTTGCAACTGTGTAACAGGTAGGTGATCGTTCATTTCCAATACCTCTATTAACTTTCTTTTTTACCACACAGGTCTTCATGACTCCCTGACTGCAACTGTGATGTTGACTATGCATACGCAACTGTATAGCAGGTAGGTGATCATACAGTTTCTATACATGTATTAACTTTCTTTTATTGCCACACAGGTCCTCATGACTCCCTGACTGCAACTGTGATGTTGACTATGCATACGAAACTGTGTAGCAGGTAGGTGATCATACAGTTTCTATACATGTATTAACTTTCTTTTATTGCCACACAGGTCCTCATGACTCCCTGACTCCTATCCCTGAAGATGGATCCAGCCAAAAAGGGTATCTTCATCTGCATCTCTATCTGGAACTTTGGTTCACTGGCTAAATTTCCATCTGCTTCTGTCTGTGTGTCCATCTGCATCTGTGCGAGGCTGGAAATGTGTTTGCAACTGTGTAGAAGGTAGGTGATCATTCAGTTTCAATACCTGTATTAACTTTCTTTTATTGCCACACAGGTCCTTATGACTCCCTGACTCTTGCTGACTGGCTAACTATCCATCTGCTTCTCTGTCTGTGTGTCCTTCTGCATCTGTGATGTCTATGCACACGCAACTGTGTAGCAGGTAGGTGATCTTTCTGTTTCAATACCTGTATTAACTTTATTTTTTACCACACAGGTCTTCATGACTCCCTGACTGCAACTGTGATGTTGACTATGCATACGCAACTGTGTAACAGGTAGGTGATCATACAGTTTCTATACATGTATTAACTTTCTTTTTTGCCACACAGGTCCTCATGAATCTCTAGCTGTCTGGCTAACTGTCCATCTGCTTCTCTGTCTGTGTGTCCATCCGCAATTGTTTGAGGCTGACAATTTGTTTGCAACTGTGTAACAGGTAGGTGATCGTTCATTTCCAATACCTCTATTAACTTTTTTATTGCCATACAGGTCCTCATTACTCCCTGACTCTGGCTGACTGGCTAACTATCCATCTGCTTCTCTGTCTGTGTGTCCATCTGCATCTGTGATGTAGACTATGCATACGCAACTGTGTAGCAGGTAGGTGATCATTCCATTTCTATACATGTATTAACTTTCTTCTTTGCCACACAGGTCCTCATGACTCCCTGACTCTTGCTGACTGGCTAACTATCCCTCTGCTTCTCTGTCTGTGTGTCCATCTGCATCTGTGATGTTGTCTATGCATGCGCAACTGTGTAGCAGGTAGGTGATCATACAGTTTCTATACATGTATTAACTTTCTTTTATTGCCACACAGGTCTTCATGACTCCCTGACTCTTGCTGACTGGCTAACTATCCATCTGCTTCTCAGTCTGTGTGTCCATCTGCATCTGTGATGTTGTCTATGCATACGCAACTGTGTAGCAGGTAGGTGATCGTTCAGTTTCTATACATGTATTAACTTTCTTTTTTACCACACAGGTCCTCATGACTCCCTGACTGCAACTGTGATGTTGACTATGCATACGCAACTGTGTAGCAGGTAGGTGATCATACAGTTTCTATACATGTATTAACTTTCTTTTATTGCCACACAGGTCCTCATGACTCCCTGACTCCTATCCCTGAAGATGGATCCAGCCAAAAAGGGTATCTTCATCTGCATCTCTATCTGGAACTTTGGTTCACTGGCTAAATTTCCATCTGCTTCTGTCTGTGTGTCCATCTGCATCTGTGTGAGGCTGACAATGTGTTTGCAACTGTGTAACAGGTAGGTGATCATTCAGTTTCTTTACATGTATTAACTTTCTTTTTTGCCACACAGGTCCTCATGACTCCCTGACTTCCTCTGTGATGTTGACTATGCATACGCAACTGTGTAACAGGTAGGTGATCATACAGTTTCTATACATGTATTAACTTTCTTTTTTGCCACACAGGTCCTCATGAATCTCTAGCTGTCTGGCTAACTGTCCATCTGCTTCTCTGTCTGTGTGTCCATCGGCAATTGTTTGAGGCTGACAATTTGTTTGCAACTGTGTAACAGGTAGGTGATCGTTCATTTCCAATACCTGTATTAACTTTTTTATTGCCACACAGGTCCTCATTACTCCCTGACTCTGGCTGACTGGCTAACTATCCATCTGCTTCTCTGTCTGTGTGTCCATCTGCATCTGTGATGTTGTCTATACATACGCAACTGTGTAGCAGGTAGGTGATCATTCCATTTCTATACATGTATTAACTTTCTTTTTTGCCACACAGGACCTTATGACTCCCTGACTGCAAGTGTGATGTTGACAATGCATACGCAACTGTGTAGCAGGTAGGTGATCGTTCATTTTCAATACCTGTATTAACTTTCTTTTATTGCCACACAGGTCCTTATGACTCCCTGACTCTTGCTGACTGGCTAACTATCCATCTGCTTCTCTGTCTGTGTGTCCATCTGCATCTGTGCGAGGCTGGAAATGTGTTTGCAACTGTGTAGAAGGTAGGTGATCATTCAGTTTCAATACCTGTATTAACTTTCTTTTATTGCCACACAGGTCCTTATGACTCCCTGACTCTTGCTGACTGGCTAACTATCCATCTGCTTCTCTGTCTGTGTGTCCTTCTGCATCTGTGATGTCTATGCATACGCAACTGTGTAGCAGGTAGGTGATCTTTCTGTTTCAATACCTGTATTAACTTTCTTTCTTACCACACAGGTCTTCATGACTCCCTGACTGCAACTGTGATGTTGACTATGCATACGCAACTGTGTAGCAGGTAGGTGATCATTCCGTTTCTGTACATGTATTAACTTTCTTCTTTGCCACACAGGTCCTCATGAATCTCTAGCTGTCTGGCTAACTGTCCATCTGCTTCTCTGTCTGTGTGTCCATCCGCAATTGTTTGAGGCTGACAATTTGTTTGCAACTGTGTAACAGGTAGGTGATCGTTCATTTCCAATACCTGTATTAACTTTTTTATTGCCACACAGGTCCTCATTACTCCCTGACTCTGGCTGACTGGCTAACTATCCATCTGCTTCTCTGTCTGTGTGTCCATCTGCATCTGTGATGTTGTCTATACATACGCAACTGTGTAGCAGGTAGGTGATCATTCCATTTCTATACATGTATTAACTTTCTTTTTTACCACACAGGTCCTCATGACTCCCTGACTGCAACTGTGATGTTGACTATGCATACGCAACTGTGTAGCAGGTAGGTGATCATACAGTTTCTATACATGTATTAACTTTCTTTTATTGCCACACAGGTCCTCATGACTCCCTGACTCCTATCCCTGAAGATGGATCCAGCCAAAAAGGGTATCTTCATCTGCATCTCTATCTGGAACTTTGGCTCACTGGCTAACTATCCATCTGCTTCTGTCTGTGTGTCCATCTGCATCTGTGCGAGGCTGGAAATGTGTTTGCAACTGTGTAGCAGGTAGGTGATCATACAGTTTCAATACCTGTATTAACTTTCTTTTATTGCCACACAGGTCCTTATGACTCCCTGACTCTTGCTGACTGGCTAACTATCCATCTGCTTCTCTGTCTGTGTGTCCTTCTGCATCTGTGATGTCTATGCATACGCAACTGTGTAGCAGGTAGGTGATCTTTCTGTTTCAATACCTGTATTAACTTTATTTTTTACCACACAGGTCTTCATGACTCCCTGACTGCAACTGTGATGTTGACTATGCATACGCAACTGTGTAACAGGTAGGTGATCATACAGTTTCTATACATGTATTAACTTTCTTTTTTGCCACACAGGTCCTCATGAATCTCTAGCTGTCTGGCTAACTGTCCATCTGCTTCTCTGTCTGTGTGTCCATCCGCAATTGTTTGAGGCTGACAATTTGTTTGCAACTGTGTAACAGGTAGGTGATCGTTCATTTCCAATACCTCTATTAACTTTTTTATTGCCACACAGGTCCTCATTACTCCCTGACTCTGGCTGACTGGCTAACTATCCATCTGCTTCTCTGTCTGTGTGTCCATCTGCATCTGTGATGTTGTCCATGCATACACAACCTTTTAGCAGGTAGGTGATCGTTCAGTTTCTTTACATGTATTAACTTTCTTTTATTGCCACACAGGTCCTCATGACTCCCTGACTCTTGCTGACTGGCTAACTATCCATCTGCTTCTCTATCTGTGTGTCCATCTGCATCTGTGATGTTGTCTATGCATGCGCAACTGTGTCGCAGGTAGGTGATCACACAGTTTCTATACATGTATTAACTTTCTTTTTTGCCACACAGGTCCTCATGAATCTCTAGCTGTCTGGCTAACTGTCCATCTGCATCTGTGTGAGGCTGACAATTTGTTTGCAATTGTGTAGCAGGTAGGTGATCATTCAGTTTCAATACCTGTATTAACTTAATTTTTTCCCCACACAGGTCCCCACAGGACTCCCTGACTCTGACTGACTGGCTAACGATCAATTTACTTCTCTCTCTGTGTGTCCATCTGCATCTGTGATGTTGTCTATGCATACGCAACTGTGTAGCAGGTAGGTGATCATACAGTTTCTATACATGTATTAACTTTTTTTTTTGCCACACAGGTCCTCATGAATCTCTAGCTGTCTGGCTAACTGTCCATCTGCTTCTTTGTCTGTGTCCATCTGCATCTGTGTGAGGCTGACAATTTTTTTGCAACTGTGTAGCAGGTAGGTGATCATTCAGTTTCAATACCTGTATTAACTTTCTTTTTTACCACACAGGTCTTCATGACTCCCTGACTCTTGCTGACTGGCTAACTATCCATCTGCTTCTCTATCTGTGTGTCCATCTGCATCTGTGATGTTGTCTATGCATACGCAACTGTGTAGCAGGTAGGTGATAATACAGTTTCTATACATGTATTAACTTTTCTCTAGCTGTCTGGCTAACTGTCCATCTGCTTCTTTGTCTGTGTCCATCTGCATCTGTTTGAGGCTGACAATTTGTTTGCAACTGTGTAGCAGGTAGGTGATCATTCAGTTTCAATACCTGTATTAACTTTCTTTAATTGCCACACAGGTCCTTATGACTCCCTGACTCTGGCTGATTGGCTAACTACTTCTTCTGTCTGTGTGTCCATCTGCATCTGTGTGAGGCTGACAATTTGTTTGCAACTGTGTAACAGGTTGGTGATCGTTCATTTTCAATACCTGTATTAACTTTCTTTTTTACCACACAGGTCTTCATGACTCCCTTACTCTTGCTGACTGGCTGTGTGTCCATCTGCATCTGTGTGAGACTGACAATTTGTTTGCAACTGTGTAACAGGTTGGTGATCGTTCATTTTCAATACCTGTATTAACTTTCTTTTTTACCACACAGGTCCTCATGACTCCCTGACTGCAACTGTGATGTTGACTATGCATACGCAACTGTGTAAAAGGTAGGTGATCATTCAGTTTCTTTACATGTCTTAACTTTCTTTTTTGCCACTCAGGTCTTCATGACTCCCTGACTCTGGCTGACTGGCTAACTATCCATCTGCTTCTCTATCTGTGTGTCCATCTGCATCTGTGATGTTGTCTATGCATACGCAACTGTGTAGCAGGTAGGTGATCATACAGTTTCTATACATGTATTAACTTTCTTTTTTGCCACACAGGTCCTCATGAATCTCTAGCTGTCTGGCTAACTATCCATCTGCTTTTTTTCTTGTGTCCATCTGCATCTGTGTGAGGCTGACAATTTGTTTGCAACTGTGTAACAGATAGGTGATCGTTCAGTTTCAATACCTGTATTAACTTTCTTTTTTCCCCCACACAGGTCTTCATGACTCCCTGACTCTTGCTGACTGGCTAACGATCAATTTACTTCTCTCTCTGTGTGTCCATCTGCATCTGTGATGTTGTCTATGCATACGCAACTGTGTAGCAGGTAGGTGATCGTTCAGTTTCTTTACATGTATTAACTTTCTTTTATTGCCACACAGGTCTTCATGACTCCCTGACTCTTGCTGACTGGCTAACTATCCATCTGCTTCTCTGTCTGTGTGTCCATCTGCGTCTGTGATGTTGACTATGCATACGCAACTGTGTAGCAGGTAGGTGATCATTCCGTTTCTATACATGTATTAACTTTCTTTGCCACACAGGTCCTCATGAATCTCTAGCTGTCTGGCTAACTGTTCATCTGCTTCTTTTTCTGTGTCCATCTGCATCTGTGTGAGGCTGACAATTTGTTTGCAACTGTGTAACAGGTAGGTGATCATTCAGTTTCAATACCTGTATTAACTTTCTTTTATTGCCACACAGGTCCTTATGACTCCCTGACTCTGGCTGACTGGCTAACTATCCATCTGCTTCTGTCTGTGTGTCCATCTGCATCTGTGTGAGGCTGACAATTTGTTTGCAACTGTGTAACAGGTAGGTGATCATTCAGTTTCTATACATTTATTAACTTTCTTTTTTCCCCACACAGGTCCCCACAGGACTCCCTGACTCTGACTGACTGGCTAACTATCAATTTACTTCTCTCTCTGTGTGTCCATCTGCATCTGTGAGGTTGTCTATGCATACGCAACTGTGTAGCAGGTAGGTGATCATTCCGTTTCTATACATGTATTAACTTTCTTTTATTGCCACACAGGTCCTCATGACTCCCTGACTCTGGCTGACTGGCTAACTATCCATCTGCTTCTCTGTCTGTGTGTCCATCTGCAACTGTGTGAGGCTGACAATTTGTTTGCAACTGTGTAGCAGGTAGGTGATCGTTCGTTTTCAATACCTGTATTAACTTTCTTTTATTGCCTCACAGGTCTTCATGACTCCCTGACTCTTGCTGACTGGCTAACTATCCATCTGCTTCTCTGTCTGTGTGTCCATCTGCATCTGTGATGTTGTCTATGCATACGCAACTGTGTAGCAGGTAGGTGATCATACAGTTTCTATACATGTATTAACTTTCTTTTATTGCCACACAGGTCCTCATGACTCCCTGACTCCTATCCCTGAAGATGGATCCAGCCAAAAAGGGTATCTTCATCTGCATCTCTATCTGGAACTTTGGTTCACTGGCTAAATTTCCATCTGCTTCTGTCTGTGTGTCCATCCGCAATTGTTTGAGGCTGACAATTTGTTTGCAACTGTGTAACAGGTAGGTGATCGTTCATTTCCAATACCTCTATTAACTTTCTTTTTTACCACACAGGTCTTCATGACTCACTGACTGCAACTGTGATGTTGACTATGCATACGCAACTGTGTAGCAGGTAGGTGATCATACAGTTTCTATACATGTATTAACTTTCTTTTATTGCCACACAGGTCCTCATGACTCCCTGACTGCAACTGTGATGTTGACTATGCATACGCAACTGTGTAGCAGGTAGGTGATCATACAGTTTTTTATACATGTATTAACTTTCTTTTTTACCACACAGGTCCTCATGACTCCCTGACTGCAACTGTGATGTTGACTATGCATACGCAACTGTATAGCAGGTAGGTGATCATACAGTTTCTATACATGTATTAACTTTCTTTTTTACCACACAGGTCTTCATGACTCCCTGACTGCAACTGTGATGTTGACTATGCATACGCAACTGTGTAGCAGGTAGTTGATCATACAGTTTCTATACATGTATTAACTTTCTTTTATTGCCACACAGGTCCTCATGACTCCCTGACTCCTATCCCTGAAGATGGATCCAGGCAAAAAGGGTATCTTCATCTGCATCTCTATCTGGAACTTTGGTTCACTGGCTAAATTTCCATCTGCTTCTGTCTGTGTGTCCATCTGCATCTGTGTGAGGCTGACAATGTGTTTGCAACTGTGTAACAGGTAGGTGATCATTCAGTTTCTTTACATGTATTAACTTTCTTTTTTGCCACACAGGTCCTCATGACTCCCTGACTTCCTCTGTGATGTTGACTATGCATACGCAACTGTGTAGCAGGTAGGTGATCTTTCTGTTTCAATACCTGTATTAACTTTCTTTTTTACCACACAGGTCTTCATGACTCCCTGACTGCAACTGTGATGTTGACTATGCATACGCAACTGTGTAACAGGTAGGTGATCATACAGTTTCTATACATGTATTAACTTTCTTTTTTGCCACACAGGTCCTCATGAATCTCTAGCTGTCTGGCTAACTGTCCATCTGCTTCTCTGTCTGTGTGTCCATCGGCAATTGTTTGAGGCTGACAATTTGTTTGCAACTGTGTAACAGGTAGGTGATCGTTCATTTCCAATACCTGTATTAACTTTTTTATTGCCACACAGGTCCTCATTACTCCCTGACTCTGGCTGACTGGCTAACTATCCATCTGCTTCTCTGTCTGTGTGTCCATCTGCATCTGTGATGTTGTCTATACATACGCAACTGTATAGCAGGTAGGTGATCATTCCATTTCTATACATGTATTAACTTTCTTTTTTGCCACACAGGACCTTATGACTCCCTGACTGCAAGTGTGATGTTGACAATGCATACGCAACTGTGTAGCAGGTAGGTGATCGTTCATTTTCAATACCTGTATTAACTTTCTTTTATTGCCACACAGGTCCTTATGACTCCCTGACTCTTGCTGACTGGCTAACTATCCATCTGCTTCTCTGTCTGTGTGTCCATCTGCATCTGTGCGAGGCTGGAAATGTGTTTGCAACTGTGTAGAAGGTAGGTGATCATTCAGTTTCAATACCTGTATTAACTTTCTTTTATTGCCACACAGGTCCTTATGACTCCCTGACTCTTGCTGACTGGCTAACTATCCATCTGCTTCTCTGTCTGTGTGTCCTTCTGCATCTGTGATGTCTATGCATACGCAACTGTGTAGCAGGTAGGTGATCTTTCTGTTTCAATACCTGTATTAACTTTATTTTTTACCACACAGGTCTTCATGACTCCCTGACTGCAACTGTGATGTTGACTATGCATACGCAACTGTGTAACAGGTAAGTGATCATACAGTTTCTATACATGTATTAACTTTCTTTTTTGCCACACAGGTCCTCATGAATCTCTAGCTGTCTGGCTAACTGTCCATCTGCTTCTCTGTCTGTGTGTCCATCCGCAATTGTTTGAGGCTGACAATTTGTTTGCAACTGTGTAACAGGTAGGTGATCGTTCATTTCCAATACCTCTATTAACTTTTTTATTGCCATACAGGTCCTCATTACTCCCTGACTCTGGCTGACTGGCTAACTATCCATCTGCTTCTCTGTCTGTGTGTCCATCTGCATCTGTGATGTAGACTATGCATACGCAACTGTGTAGCAGGTAGGTGATCATTCCATTTCTATACATGTATTAACTTTCTTCTTTGCCACACAGGTCCTCATGACTCCCTGACTCTTGCTGACTGGCTAACTATCCATCTGCTTCTCTGTCTGTGTGTCCATCTGCATCTGTGATGTTGTCCATGCATACACAACCTTTTAGCAGGTAGGTGATCGTTCAGTTTCTTTACATGTATTAACTTTCTTTTATTGCCACACAGGTCCTCATGACTCCCTGACTCTTGCTGACTGGCTAACTATCCATCTGCTTCTCTGTCTTTGTGTCCATCTGCATCTGTGATGTTGTCTATGCATGCGCAACTGTGTAGCAGGTAGGTGATCATACAGTTTCTATACATGTATTAACTTTCTTTTATTGCCACACAGGTCTTCATGACTCCCTGACTCTTGCTGACTGGCTAACTATCCATCTGCTTCTCAGTCTGTGTGTCCATCTGCATCTGTGATGTTGTCTATGCATACGCAACTGTGTAGCAGGTAGGTGATCGTTCAGTTTCTATACATGTATTAACTTTCTTTTTTACCACACAGGTCCTCATGACTCCCTGACTCCTATCCCTGAAGATGGATCCAGCCAAAAAGGGTATCTTCATCTGCATCTCTATCTGGAACTTTGGTTCACTGGCTAAATTTCCATCTGCTTCTGTCTGTGTGTCCATCTGCATCTGTGTGAGGCTGACAATGTGTTTGCAACTGTGTAACAGGTAGGTGATCATTCAGTTTCTTTACATGTATTAACTTTCTTTTTTGCCACACAGGTCCTCATGACTCCCTGACTTCCTCTGTGATGTTGACTATGCATACGCAACTGTGTAGCAGGTAGGTGATCTTTCTGTTTCAATACCTGTATTAACTTTCTTTTATTGCCACACAGGTCTTCATGACTCCCTGACTCTTGCTGACTGGCTAACTATCCATCTGCTTCTCAGTCTGTGTGTCCATCTGCATCTGTGATGTTGTCTATGCATACGCAACTGTGTAGCAGGTAGGTGATCGTTCAGTTTCTATACATGTATTAACTTTCTTTTTTACCACACAGGTCCTCATGACTCCCTGACTGCAACTGTGATGTTGACTATGCATACGCAACTGTGTAGCAGGTAGGTGATCATACAGTTTCTATACATGTATTAACTTTCTTTTATTGCCACACAGGTCCTCATGACTCCCTGACTCCTATCCCTGAAGATGGATCCAGCCAAAAAGGGTATCTTCATCTGCATCTCTATCTGGAACTTTGGTTCACTGGCTAAATTTCCATCTGCTTCTGTCTGTGTGTCCATCTGCATCTGTGTGAGGCTGACAATGTGTTTGCAACTGTGTAACAGGTAGGTGATCATTCAGTTTCTTTACATGTATTAACTTTCTTTTTTGCCACACAGGTCCTCATGACTCCCTGACTTCCTCTGTGATGTTGACTATGCATACGCAACTGTGTAGCAGGTAGGTGATCTTTCTGTTTCAATACCTGTATTAACTTTCTTTTTTACCACACAGGTCTTCATGACTCCCTGACTGCAACTGTGATGTTGACTATGCATACGCAACTGTGTAACAGGTAGGTGATCATACAGTTTCTATACATGTATTAACTTTCTTTTTTGCCACACAGGTCCTCATGAATCTCTAGCTGTCTGGCTAACTGTCCATCTGCATCTGTGTGAGGCTGACAATTTGTTTGCAATTGTGTAGCAGGTAGGTGATCATTCAGTTTCAATACCTGTATTAACTTACTTTTTTCCCCACAGGACTCCCTGACTCTGACTGACTGGCTAACGATCAATTTACTTCTCTCTCTGTGTGTCCATCTGCATCTGTGATGTTGTCTATGCATACGCAACTGTGTAGCAGGTAGGTGATCATACAGTTTCTATACATGTATTAACTTTTTTTTTTGCCACACAGGTCCTCATGAATCTCTAGCTGTCTGGCTAACTGTCCATCTGCTTCTTTGTCTGTGTCCATCTGCATCTGTGTGAGGCTGACAATTTTTTTGCAACTGTGTAACAGGTAGGTGATCATTCAGTTTCAATACCTGTATTAACTTTCTTTTTTACCACACAGGTCTTCATGACTCCCTGACTCTTGCTGACTGGCTAACTATCCATCTGCTTCTCTATCTGTGTGTCCATCTGCATCTGTGATGTTGTCTATGCATACGCAACTGTGTAGCAGGTAGGTGATAATACAGTTTCTATACATGTATTAACTTTCTTTTTTACCACACAGGTCTTCATGACTCCCTGACTGCAACTGTGATGTTGACTATGCATATGCAACTGTGTAGCAGGTAGGTGATCGTTCCAATTCTATACATGTATTAACTTTATTCTTTACCACACAGGTCCTCATGACTGTCTGGCTGTCTGGCTAACTGTCCATCTGCTTCTTTATCTGTGTTCGTCTGCATCTCTGTGAGGCTGACAATTTGTTTGCAACTGTGTAGCAGGTAGGTGATCATTCAGTTTCAATACCTGTATTAACTTTCTTCTTTGCCACACAGGTCCTCATGACTCTCTGGCTGTCTGACTAACTATCCATCTGCTTCTCTGTCTGTGTGTCCATCTGCATCTGTGATGTTGTCTATGCATACGCAACTGTGTAGCAGGTAGGTGATCATACAGTTTCTATACATGTATTAACTTTCTTTTTTACCACACAGGTCTTCATGACTCCCTGACTGCAACTGTGATGTTGACTATGCATATGCAACTGTGTAGCAGGTAGGTGATCGTTCCAATTCTATACATGTATTAACTTTATTCTTTACCACACAGGTCCTCATGACTGTCTGGCTGTCTGGCTAACTGTCCATCTGCTTCTTTATCTGTGTTCGTCTGCATCTCTGTGAGGCTGACAATTTGTTTGCAACTGTGTAGCAGGTAGGTGATCATTCAGTTTCAATACCTGTATTAACTTTCTTTTTTGCCACGCAGGTCTTCATGACTCCCTGACTCTTGCTGACTGGCTAACTATCCATCTGCTTCTCAGTCTGTGTGTCCATCTGCATCTGTGATGTAGACTATGCATACGCAACTGTGTAGCAGGTAGGTGATCATTCCATTTCTATACATGTATTAACTTTCTTCTTTGCCACACAGGTCCTCATGACTCTCTGGCTGTCTGACTAACTATCCATCTGCTTCTCTGTCTGTGTGTCCATCTGCATCTGTGATGTTGTCTATGCATACGCAACTGTGTAGCAGGTAGGTGATCATACAGTTTCTATACATGTATTAACTTTCTTTATTACCACACAGGTCCTCATGACTCCCTGACTGCAACTGTGATGTTGACTATGCATATGCAACTGTGTAGCAGGTAGGTGATCGTTCCAATTCTATACATGTATTAACTTTATTCTTTACCACACAGGTCCTCATGACTGTCTGGCTGTCTGGCTAACTGTCCATCTGCTTCTTTATCTGTGTTCGTCTGCATCTCTGTGAGGCTGACAATTTGTTTGCGACTGTGTAGCAGGTAGGTGATCATTCAGTTTCTTTACATGTATTAACTTTCTTTTATTGCCACACAGGTCCTCATGAATCTCTAGCTGTCTGGCTAACTGTCCATCTGCTTCTCTGTCTGTGTGTCCATCTGCATCTGTGTGAGGCTGACAATTTGTTTGCGACTGTGTAGCAGGTAGGTGATCATTCAGTTTCTTTACATGTATTAACTTTCTTTTTTTGCCACACAGGTTCTCATTACTCTCTGTCTGTCTGGCTAACTATCCATCTGCTTCTCTGTCTGTGTGTTCATCTGCATTTGTGAGGTTGTCTATGCATACGCAACTGTGTAGCAGGTAGGTGATCATTCAGTTTCAGTACCTGTATTAACTTTCTTTTTGTGCCACACAGGTCCTCATGACTCTCTGGCTGTCTGGCTAACTATCCATCTGCTTCTATGTCTGTGTGCCCATCTGCATCTGTGAGGTTGTCTATTCATACGCGACTGTGTAGCAGGTAGGTGATCGTTCCGTTTCTTTACATGTATTAACTTTCTTTTATTGCCACACAGGTCCTCATGAATCTCTAGCTGTCTGGCTAACTGTCCATCTGCTTCTCTGTCTGTGTGTCCATCTGCATCTGTGCGAGGCTGGAAATGTGTTTGCAACTGTGTAGCAGGTAGGTGATCATACAGTTTCTATACATGTATTAACTTTCTTTTATTACCACACAGGTCTTCATGACTCCCTGACTCTTGCTGACTGGCTAACTATCCATCTGCTTCTGTTTGTGTGTCCATCTGCATCTGTGTGAGGCTGACAATTTGTTTGAAACTGTGTAACAGGTAGGTGATCGTTCAGTTTGAATACCTGTATTAACTTTCTTTTTTACCACACAGGTCCTCATGACTCCCTGACTGCAACTGTGATGTTGACTATGCATACGCAACTGTGTCGCAGGTAGGTGATCATTCAGTTTCAATACCTGTATTAACTTTCTTTTTTCCCCACACAGGTCCCCACAGGACTCCCTGACTCTGACTGACTGGCTAACGATCAATTTACTTCTCTCTCTGTGTGTCCATCTGCATCTGTGATGTTGTCTATGCATACGCAACTGTGTAGCAGGTAGGTGATCGTTCAGTTTCTTTACATGTATTAACTTTCTTTTTCCACACAGGTCCTCATGAATCTCTAGCTGTCTGGCTAACTATCCATCTGCTTCTGTCTATGTGTCCATCTGCATCTGTGTGAGGCTGACAATTTGTTTGGACTTGTGTAACAGATAGGTGATCGTTCAGTTTCAATACCTGTATTAACTTTCTTTTTTACCACACAGATCCTCATGACTCCCTGACTGCAACTGTGATGTTGACTATGCATACGCAACTGTGTAGCAGGTAGGTGATCATACAGTTTCTATACATGTATTAACTTTCTTTTTTGCCACACAGGTCCTCATGAATCTCTAGCTGTCTGGCTAACTGTCCATCTGCTTCTTTGTCTGTGTCCATCTGCATCTGTGTGAGGCTGACAATTTTTTTGCAACTGTGTAACAGGTAGGTGATCGTTCAGTTTCAATACCTGTATTAACTTTCTGTTTTTCCCCCACACAGGTCTTCATGACTCCCTGACTCTTGCTGACTGGCTAACTATCCATCTGCTTCTCTGTCTGTGTGCCCATCTGCATCTGTGAGGTTGTCTATTCATACGAGACTGTGTAGCAGGTAGGTGATCGTTCAGTTTCTTTACATGTATTAACTTTCTTTTATTGCCACACAGGTCTTCATGACTCCCTGACTCTTGCTGACTGGCTAACTATCCATCTGCTTCTGTTTGTGTGTCCATCTGCATCTGTGTGAGGCTGACAATTTGTTTGAAACTGTGTAACAGGTAGGTGATCGTTCAGTTTCAATACCTGTATTAACTTTCTTTTTTACCACACAGGTCCTCATGACTCCCTGACTGCAACTGTGATGTTGACTATGCATACGCAACTGTGTCGCAGGTAGGTGATCATACAATTTCTATACATGTATTAACTTTCTTTTTGCCACGCAGGTCTTCATGACTCCCTGACTCTTGCTGACTGGCTAACTATCCATCTGCTTCTCTGTCTTTGTGTCCATCTGCATCTGTGATGTTGTCTATGCATGCGCTACTGTGTCGCAGGTAGGTGATCATTCAGTTTCTTTACATGTATTAACTTTCTTTTATTGCCACACAGATCCTCATGAATCTCTAGCTGTCTGGCTAACTGTCCATCTGCTTCTCTGTCTGTGTGTCCATCTGCATTTGTGAGGTTGTCTATGCATACGCAACTGTGTAGCAGGTAGGTGATCATTCAGTTTCAGTACCTGTATTAACTTTCTTTTTGTGCCACACAGGTCCTCATGACTCCCTGACTGCAACTGTGATGTTGACTATGCATACGCAACTGTGTAGCAGGTAGGTGATCATACAGTTTCTATACATGTATTAACTTTCTTTTTTGCCACACAGGTCCTCATGAATCTCTAGCTGTCTGGCTAACTGTCCATCTGCTTCTTTGTCTGTGTCCATCTGCATCTGTGTGAGGCTGACAATTTTTTTGCAACTGTGTAACAGGTAGGTGATCGTTCAGTTTCAATACCTGTATTAACTTTCTGTTTTTCCCCCACACAGGTCTTCATGACTCCCTGACTCTTGCTGACTGGCTAACTATCCATCTGCTTCTCTGTCTGTGTGCCCATCTGCATCTGTGAGGTTGTCTATTCATACGAGACTGTGTAGCAGGTAGGTGATCGTTCAGTTTCTTTACATGTATTAACTTTCTTTTATTGCCACACAGGTCTTCATGACTCCCTGACTCTTGCTGACTGGCTAACTATCCATCTGCTTCTGTTTGTGTGTCCATCTGCATCTGTGTGAGGCTGACAATTTGTTTGAAACTGTGTAACAGGTAGGTGATCGTTCAGTTTCAATACCTGTATTAACTTTCTTTTTTACCACACAGGTCCTCATGACTCCCTGACTGCAACTGTGATGTTGACTATGCATACGCAACTGTGTCGCAGGTAGGTGATCATACAATTTCTATACATGTATTAACTTTCTTTTTGCCACGCAGGTCTTCATGACTCCCTGACTCTTGCTGACTGGCTAACTATCCATCTGCTTCTCTGTCTTTGTGTCCATCTGCATCTGTGATGTTGTCTATGCATGCGCTACTGTGTCGCAGGTAGGTGATCATTCAGTTTCTTTACATGTATTAACTTTCTTTTATTGCCACACAGATCCTCATGAATCTCTAGCTGTCTGGCTAACTGTCCATCTGCTTCTCTGTCTGTGTGTCCATCTGCATTTGTGAGGTTGTCTATGCATACGCAACTGTGTAGCAGGTAGGTGATCATTCAGTTTCAGTACCTGTATTAACTTTCTTTTTGTGCCACACAGGTCCTCATGACTCTCTGGCTGTCTGGGTAACTATCCATCTGCTTCTATGTCTGTGTGCCCATCTGCATCTGTGAGGTTGTCTATTCATACGCGACTGTGTAGCAGGTAGGTGATCGTTCAGTTTCTTTACATGTATTAACTTTCTTTTATTGCCACACAGGTCTTCATGACTCCCTGACTCTTCCTGACTGGTTAACTATCCATCTGCTTCTATGTCTGTGTGCCCATCTGCATCTGTGAGGTTGTCTATTCATACGCGACTGTGTAGCAGGTAGGTGATCATACAGTTTCTATACATGTATTAACTTTCTTTTATTACCACACAGGTCCTCATGACTCTCTGGCTGTCTTGCTAACTATCCATCTGCTTCTCTGTCTGTGTGTCCATCTGCATCTGTGATGTTGTCTATGCATACGCAACTGTGTAGCAGGTAGGTGATCGTTCAGTTTCTTTACATGTATTAACTTTCTTTTATTGCCACACAGGTCTTCATGACTCCCTGACTCTTGCTGACTGGCTAACTATCCATCTGCTTCTGTCTGTGTGTCCATCTGCATCTGTGTGAGGCTGACAATTTGTTTGCAACTGTGTAACAGGTAGGTGACCATTCAGTTTTAATACCTGTATTAACTTTCTTTTTTACCACACAGGTCCTCATGACTCCCTGACTGCCTCTGTGATGTTGACTATGCATACGCAACTGTGTAGCAGGTAGGTGATCGTTCAGTTTCTTTACATGTATTAACTTTCTTTTATTGCCACACAGATCCTCATGAATCTCTAGCTGTCTGGCTAACTGTCCATCTGCTTCTCTGTCTGTGTGTCCATCTGCATCTGTGTGAGGCTGACAATTTGTTTGCAACTGTGTAACAGGTAGGTGATCATTCATTTTCAATACATGTATTAACTTTCTTTTTTTGCCACACAGGTCCTCATTACTCTGTCTGTCTGGCTAACTATCCATCTGCTTCTCTGTCTGTGTGTCCATCTGCATTTGTGAGGTTGTCTATGCATACGCAACTGTGTAGCAGGTAGGTGATCATTCAGTTTCAGTACCTGTATTAACTTTCTTTTTGTGCCACACAGGTCCTCATGACTCCCTGACTGCAACTGTGATGTTGACTATGCATACGCAACTGTGTAGCAGGTAGGTGATCATTCCGTTTCTATACATGTATTAACTTTCTTTGCCACACAGGTCCTCATGAATCTCTAGCTGTCTGGCTAACTGTCCATCTGCTTCTTTGTCTGTGTCCATCTGCATCTGTGTGAGGCTGACAATTTGTTTGCAACTGTGTAACAGGTAGGTGATCATTCAGTTTCAATACCTGTATTAACTTTCTTTTATTGCCACACAGGTCCTTATGACTCCCTGACTCTGGCTGACTGGCTAACTATCCATCTGCTTCTGTCTGTGTGTCCATCTGCATCTGTGTGAGGCTGACAATTTGTTTGCAACTGTGTAACAGGTAGGCGATCATTCAGTTTCTTTACATGTATTAACTTTCTTTTTGTGCCACACAGGTCCTCATGACTCTCTGGCCTTCTGGCTAACTATCCATCTGCTTCTATGTCTGTGTGCCCATCTGCATCTGTGAGGTTGTCTATTCATACGAGACTGTGTAGCAGGTAGGTGATCGTTCAGTTTCAGTACCTGTATTAACTTTCTTTTTTACCACTCAGGTCCTCATGACTCCCTGACTGCAACTGTGATGTTGACTATGCATACGCAACTGTGTAACAGGTAGGTCATCATACAGTTTCTATACATGTATAAACTTTCTTTTTTTCCACACAGGTCCTCATGAATCTCTAGCTGTCTGGCTAAGTATCCATCTGCTTCTGTCTGTGTGTCCATCTGCATCTGTGTGAGGCTGACAATTTGTTTGCAACTGTGTAGCAGGTAGGTGATCATTCAGTTTCTTTGCATGTATTGACTTTCTTTTATTGCCACACAGGTCCTCATGACTCCCTGACTCCTATCCCTGAAGATGGATCCAGCCAAAAAGGGTATCTTCATCTGCATCTCTATCTGGAACGTTGGCTCACTGGCTAACTATCCATCTGCTTCTGTCTGTGTGTCCATCTGCATCTGTGTGAGGCTGACAATGTGTTTGCAACTGTGTAACCGGTAGGTGATCATTCCGTTTCTATACATGTATTAACTTTCTTTTTTACCACACAGGTCCTCATGAATCTCTAGCTGTCTGGCTAACTGTCCATCTGCTTCTTTGTCTGTGTCCATCTGCATCTGTGATGTTGACTATGCATACGCAACTGTGTAGCAGGTAGGTTATTCCGTTTCTATACATGTATTAACTTTCTTCTTTGCCACACAGGTCCTCATGACTCTCTGGCTGTCTGGCTAACTATCTATCTGCTTCTTTGTCTGTATCCATTTGCATCTGTGTGAGGCTGACAATTTGTTTGCAACTGTATAGCAGGTAGGTGATAATTCAGTTTCTATACATTTATTAACTTTCTTTTTTCCCCCCACACAGGTCTTCATGACTCCCTGACTCTGGCTGACTGGCTAACTATCCATCTGCTTTTTTATCTGTGTTTCCATCTGCATCTGTGATGTTGTCTATGCATACGCAACTGTGTAGCAGGTAGGTGATCATACAGTTTCTATACATGTATTAACTTTCTTTTTTTACCACACAGGTCCTCATGACTCCCTGACTGCAACTGTGATGTTGACTATGCATACGCAACTGTGTAGCAGGTAGGTGATCATACAGTTTCTATACATGTATTAACTTTCTTTTATTGCCACACAGGTCCTCATGACTCCCTGACTCCTATCCCTGAAGATGGATCCAGCCAAAAAGGGTATCTTCATCTGCATCTCTATCTGGAACTTTGGTTCACTGGCTAAATTTCCATCTGCTTCTGTCTGTGTGTCCATCTGCATCTGTGTGAGGCTGACAATGTGTTTGCAACTGTGTAACAGGTAGGTGATCATTCAGTTTCTTTACATGTATTAACTTTCTTTTATTGCCACACAGGTCCTCATGACTCCCTGACTCTTGCTGACTGGCTAACTATCCATCTGCTTCTCTGTCTGTGTGTCCATCTGCATCTGTGTGAGGCTGATAATTTGTTTGCAACTGTGTAGCAGGTAGGTGATCGTTCGTTTTCAATACCTGTATTAACTTTCTTTTATTGCCTCACAGGTCCTTATGACTCCCTGACTCTGGCTGACTGGCTAACTATCCATCTGCTTCTCTGTCTGTGTGTCCATCTGCAACTGTGTGAGGCTGACAATTTGTTTGCAACTGTGTAGCAGGTAGGTGATCGTTCGTTTTCAATACCTGTATTAACTTTCTTTTATTGACTCACAGGTCTTCATGACTCCCTGACTCTTGCTGACTGGCTAACTATCCATCTGCTTTTTTATCTGTGTGTCCAACTGCATCTGTGATGTTGTCTATGCATACGCAACTGTGTAGCAGGTAGGTGATCATACAGTTTCTATACATGTATTAACTTTCTTTTTTACCACACAGGTCCTCATGACTCCCTGACTGCAACTGTGATGTTGACTATGCATACGCAACTGTGTAGCAGGTAGGTGATCATACAGTTTCTATACATGTATTAACTTTCTTTTATTGCCACACAGGTCCTCATGACTCCCTGACTCCTATCCCTGAAGATGGATCCAGCCAAAAAGGGTATCTTCATCTGCATCTCTATCTGGAACTTTGGTTCACTGGATAAATTTCCATCTGCTTCTTTCTGTGTGTCCATCTGCATCTGTGTGAGGCTGACAATGTGTTTGCAACTGTGTAACAGGTAGGTGATCATTCAGTTTCTTTACATGTATTAACTTTCTTTTTTACCACACAGGTCCTCATGACTCCCTGACTGCAACTGTGATGTTGACTATGCATACGCAACTGTGTCGCAGGTAGGTGATCATACAATTTCTATACATGTATTAACTTTCTTTTTGCCACGCAGGTCTTCATGACTCCCTGACTCTTGCTGACTGGCTAACTATCCATCTGCTTCTCTGTCTTTGTGTCCATCTGCATCTGTGATGTTGTCTATGCATGCGCTACTGTGTCGCAGGTAGGTGATCATTCAGTTTCTTTACATGTATTAACTTTCTTTTATTGCCACACAGATCCTCATGAATCTCTAGCTGTCTGGCTAACTGTCCATCTGCTTCTCTGTCTGTGTGTCCATCTGCATTTGTGAGGTTGTCTATGCATACGCAACTGTGTAGCAGGTAGGTGATCATTCAGTTTCAGTACCTGTATTAACTTTCTTTTTGTGCCACACAGGTCCTCATGACTCTCTGGCTGTCTGGGTAACTATCCATCTGCTTCTATGTCTGTGTGCCCATCTGCATCTGTGAGGTTGTCTATTCATACGCGACTGTGTAGCAGGTAGGTGATCGTTCAGTTTCTTTACATGTATTAACTTTCTTTTATTGCCACACAGGTCTTCATGACTCCCTGACTCTTCCTGACTGGTTAACTATCCATCTGCTTCTATGTCTGTGTGCCCATCTGCATCTGTGAGGTTGTCTATTCATACGCGACTGTGTAGCAGGTAGGTGATCATACAGTTTCTATACATGTATTAACTTTCTTTTATTACCACACAGGTCCTCATGACTCTCTGGCTGTCTTGCTAACTATCCATCTGCTTCTCTGTCTGTGTGTCCATCTGCATCTGTGATGTTGTCTATGCATACGCAACTGTGTAGCAGGTAGGTGATCGTTCAGTTTCTTTACATGTATTAACTTTCTTTTATTGCCACACAGGTCTTCATGACTCCCTGACTCTTGCTGACTGGCTAACTATCCATCTGCTTCTGTCTGTGTGTCCATCTGCATCTGTGTGAGGCTGACAATTTGTTTGCAACTGTGTAACAGGTAGGTGACCATTCAGTTTTAATACCTGTATTAACTTTCTTTTTTACCACACAGGTCCTCATGACTCCCTGACTGCCTCTGTGATGTTGACTATGCATACGCAACTGTGTAGCAGGTAGGTGATCGTTCAGTTTCTTTACATGTATTAACTTTCTTTTATTGCCACACAGATCCTCATGAATCTCTAGCTGTCTGGCTAACTGTCCATCTGCTTCTCTGTCTGTGTGTCCATCTGCATCTGTGTGAGGCTGACAATTTGTTTGCAACTGTGTAACAGGTAGGTGATCATTCATTTTCAATACATGTATTAACTTTCTTTTTTTGCCACACAGGTCCTCATTACTCTGTCTGTCTGGCTAACTATCCATCTGCTTCTCTGTCTGTGTGTCCATCTGCATTTGTGAGGTTGTCTATGCATACGCAACTGTGTAGCAGGTAGGTGATCATTCAGTTTCAGTACCTGTATTAACTTTCTTTTTGTGCCACACAGGTCCTCATGACTCCCTGACTGCAACTGTGATGTTGACTATGCATACGCAACTGTGTAGCAGGTAGGTGATCATTCCGTTTCTATACATGTATTAACTTTCTTTGCCACACAGGTCCTCATGAATCTCTAGCTGTCTGGCTAACTGTCCATCTGCTTCTTTGTCTGTGTCCATCTGCATCTGTGTGAGGCTGACAATTTGTTTGCAACTGTGTAACAGGTAGGTGATCATTCAGTTTCAATACCTGTATTAACTTTCTTTTATTGCCACACAGGTCCTTATGACTCCCTGACTCTGGCTGACTGGCTAACTATCCATCTGCTTCTGTCTGTGTGTCCATCTGCATCTGTGTGAGGCTGACAATTTGTTTGCAACTGTGTAACAGGTAGGCGATCATTCAGTTTCTTTACATGTATTAACTTTCTTTTTGTGCCACACAGGTCCTCATGACTCTCTGGCCTTCTGGCTAACTATCCATCTGCTTCTATGTCTGTGTGCCCATCTGCATCTGTGAGGTTGTCTATTCATACGAGACTGTGTAGCAGGTAGGTGATCGTTCAGTTTCAGTACCTGTATTAACTTTTCTTTTTTACCACTCAGGTCCTCATGACTCCCTGACTGCAACTGTGATGTTGACTATGCATACGCAACTGTGTAACAGGTAGGTCATCATACAGTTTCTATACATGTATAAACTTTCTTTTTTTCCACACAGGTCCTCATGAATCTCTAGCTGTCTGGCTAAGTATCCATCTGCTTCTGTCTGTGTGTCCATCTGCATCTGTGTGAGGCTGACAATTTGTTTGCAACTGTGTAGCAGGTAGGTGATCATTCAGTTTCTTTGCATGTATTGACTTTCTTTTATTGCCACACAGGTCCTCATGACTCCCTGACTCCTATCCCTGAAGATGGATCCAGCCAAAAAGGGTATCTTCATCTGCATCTCTATCTGGAACGTTGGCTCACTGGCTAACTATCCATCTGCTTCTGTCTGTGTGTCCATCTGCATCTGTGTGAGGCTGACAATGTGTTTGCAACTGTGTAACCGGTAGGTGATCATTCCGTTTCTATACATGTATTAACTTTCTTTTTTACCACACAGGTCCTCATGAATCTCTAGCTGTCTGGCTAACTGTCCATCTGCTTCTTTGTCTGTGTCCATCTGCATCTGTGATGTTGACTATGCATACGCAACTGTGTAGCAGGTAGGTTATTCCGTTTCTATACATGTATTAACTTTCTTCTTTGCCACACAGGTCCTCATGACTCTCTGGCTGTCTGGCTAACTATCTATCTGCTTCTTTGTCTGTATCCATTTGCATCTGTGTGAGGCTGACAATTTGTTTGCAACTGTATAGCAGGTAGGTGATAATTCAGTTTCTATACATTTATTAACTTTCTTTTTTCCCCCCACACAGGTCTTCATGACTCCCTGACTCTGGCTGACTGGCTAACTATCCATCTGCTTTTTTATCTGTGTTTCCATCTGCATCTGTGATGTTGTCTATGCATACGCAACTGTGTAGCAGGTAGGTGATCATACAGTTTCTATACATGTATTAACTTTCTTTTTTTACCACACAGGTCCTCATGACTCCCTGACTGCAACTGTGATGTTGACTATGCATACGCAACTGTGTAGCAGGTAGGTGATCATACAGTTTCTATACATGTATTAACTTTCTTTTATTGCCACACAGGTCCTCATGACTCCCTGACTCTTGCTGACTGGCTAACTATCCATCTGCTTCTCTGTCTGTGTGTCCATCTGCATCTGTGTGAGGCTGACAATGTGTTTGCAACTGTGTAACAGGTAGGTGATCATTCAGTTTCTTTACATGTATTAACTTTCTTTTATTGCCACACAGGTCCTCATGACTCCCTGACTCTTGCTGACTGGCTAACTATCCATCTGCTTCTCTGTCTGTGTGTCCATCTGCATCTGTGTGAGGCTGATAATTTGTTTGCAACTGTGTAGCAGGTAGGTGATCGTTCGTTTTCAATACCTGTATTAACTTTCTTTTATTGCCTCACAGGTCCTTATGACTCCCTGACTCTGGCTGACTGGCTAACTATCCATCTGCTTCTCTGTCTGTGTGTCCATCTGCAACTGTGTGAGGCTGACAATTTGTTTGCAACTGTGTAGCAGGTAGGTGATCGTTCGTTTTCAATACCTGTATTAACTTTCTTTTATTGACTCACAGGTCTTCATGACTCCCTGACTCTTGCTGACTGGCTAACTATCCATCTGCTTTTTTATCTGTGTGTCCAACTGCATCTGTGATGTTGTCTATGCATACGCAACTGTGTAGCAGGTAGGTGATCATACAGTTTCTATACATGTATTAACTTTCTTTTTTACCACACAGGTCCTCATGACTCCCTGACTGCAACTGTGATGTTGACTATGCATACGCAACTGTGTAGCAGGTAGGTGATCATACAGTTTCTATACATGTATTAACTTTCTTTTATTGCCACACAGGTCCTCATGACTCCCTGACTCCTATCCCTGAAGATGGATCCAGCCAAAAAGGGTATCTTCATCTGCATCTCTATCTGGAACTTTGGTTCACTGGATAAATTTCCATCTGCTTCTTTCTGTGTGTCCATCTGCATCTGTGTGAGGCTGACAATGTGTTTGCAACTGTGTAACAGGTAGGTGATCATTCAGTTTCTTTACATGTATTAACTTTCTTTTTTACCACACAGGTCCTCATGACTCCCTGACTTCCTCTGTGATGTTGACTATGCATACGCAACTGTGTAGCAGGTAGGTGATCTTTCTGTTTCAATACCTGTATTAACTTTCTTTTTTACCACACAGGTCTTCATGACTCCCTGACTGCAACTGTGATGTTGACTATGCATACGCAACTGTGTAGCAGGTAGGTGATCATACAGTTTCTATACATGTATTAACTTTGTTTTTTGCCACACAGGTCCTCATGAATCTCTAGCTGTCTGGCTAACTGTCCATCTGCTTCTCTGTCTGTGTGTCCATCCGCAATTGTTTGAGGCTGACAATTTGTTTGCAACTGTGTAACAGGTAGGTGATCGTTCATTTCCAATACATGTATTAACTTTTTTATTGCCACACAGGTCCTCATTACTCCCTGACTCTGGCTGACTGGCTAACTATCCATCTGCTTCTCTGTCTGTGTGTCCATCTGCATCTGTGATGTTGTCTATGCATACGCAACTGTGTAGCAGATAGGTGATCATACAGTTTCTATACATGTATTAACTTTCTTTTTTACCACACAGGTCCTCATGACTCCCTGACTGCAACTGTGATGTTGACTATGCATATGCAACTGTGTAGCAGGTAGGTGATCATTCAGTTTCTTTACGTGTATTAACTTTCTTCTTGTGCCACACAGGTCCTCATGACTCTCTGGCCTTCTGGCTAACTATCCATCTGCTTCTATGTCTGTGTGCCCATCTGCATCTGTGAGGTTGTCTATTCATACGCGACTGTGTAGCAGGTAGGTGATCGTTCAGTTTCAGTACCTGTATTAACTTTCTTTTTTACCACTCAGGTCCTCATGACTCCCTGACTGCAACTGTGATGTTGACTATGCATACGCAACTGTGATGCAGGTAGGTGATCGTTCAGTTTCTATACATGTATTAACTTTCTTTTATTGCCACACAGGTCCTCATGACTCCCTGACTCTGGCTGACTGGCTAACTATCCATCTGCTTCTCTGTCTGTGTGTCCATCTGCATCTGTGATGTTGACCATGCATACGCAACTGTGTAGCAGGTAGGTGATCATTCCGTTTCTATACATGTATTAACTTTCTTCTTTGCCACACAGGTCCTCATGACTCTCTAGCTGTCTGGCTAACTGTCCATCTGCTTCTTTGTCTGTGTTCGTCTGCATCTGTGTGAGGCTGACTATTTGTTTGCAACTGTGTAACAGGTAGGTGATCGTTCATTTTCAATACATGTATTAACTTTCTTTTTTTGCCACACAGGTCCTCATTACTCTCTGTCTGTCTGGTTAACTATCCATCTGCTTCTCTGTCTGTGTGTCCATCTGCATTTGTGAGGTTGTCTATTCATACGCGACTGTGTAGCAGGTAGGTGATCGTTCAGTTTCTTTACATGTATTAACTTTCTTCTTTGCCACACAGGTCCTCATGAATCTCTAGCTGTCTGGCTAACTGTCCATCTGCTTCTCTGTCTGTGTGTCCATCTGCATCTTTGTGAGGCTGACGATTTGTTTGCAACTGTGTTTCTATACATGTATTAACTTTCTTTTATTGCCACACAAGTCCTCATGACTCCCTGACTCCTATCCCTGAAGATGGATCCAGCCAAAAAGGGTATCTTCATCTGCATCTCTATCTGGAACGTTGGCTCACTGGCTAACTATCCATCTGCTTCTGTCTGTGTGTCCATCTGCATCTGTTTGAGGCTGATAATTTGTTTGCAACTGTGTAGCAGGTAGGTGATCATTCAGTTTCAGAATCAGAATATCTTTATTTCACCATGTATGTTACACATACAAGGAATTTGTCTTGGTGAGAGCAACACTTATGACAAGTAACAAAAAACACAGAACACAGTCTTAAACTAAAGAAAATTGACACTAAACAATAAATTGGGTAGGGGTTAAATTAAAAAAGTAAAAAGTACTAAAGGTAATAAATAGCTGATATTTACAAGAACATCTGTACAGTGTGCAAATAGGCAGAGTGCAAAATAGCTGTTCAGTCCGGTTTGGTACAGTTCAGTTGTATGTTTTGAGGTTTACAGTGGGAGGTGTCCACTGTGGTTGAGGAGCGCTACAGCTCTGGGGAAGAAGCTGCTAGCATGACGTGTTGTGCTGGTTTTGATGGACCGCAGTGTTCTACCAGAGGGGAGTGTCTGGAAGAGGTGGTGTCCAGGATGTGAGGGGTCAGATGTAATCTTGCCAGCCCGCTTCCTCATCCTGCTGGTGTAGATCTGCTGAAGTGATGGCAGGTTACATCCAATGATCCTCTCTGCTGTCCTGATGATGCGCTGAATCTCTAGCTGTCTGGCTAACTGTCCATCTGCTTCTTTGTCTGTGTGTCCATCTTCAACTTTGTGATGTTGACAATGTGTTTGAAACTGTGTAACAGGTAGGTGATCATTCAGTTTCTTTACATGTATTAACTTTCTTTTTTTACCACACAGGTCCTCATGACTCTCTGGCTGTCTGGCTAACTATCCATCTGCTTCTCTGTCTTTGTGTCCATCTGCATCTGTGATGTTGTCTATGCATACGCAACTGTGTAGCAGGTAGGTGATCTTTCTGTTTCAATACCTGTATTAACTTTTTTATTGCCACACAGGTCCTCATTACTCCCTGACTCTGGCTGACTGGCTAACTATCCATCTACTTCTCTGTCTGTTTGTCCATCTGCATCTGTGATGTTGACAATGCATACGCAACTGTGTAGCAGGTAGGTGATCATTCCGTTTCTATACATGTATTAACTTTCTTTTATTGCCTCACAGGTCCTTATGACTCCCTGACTCTGGCTGACTGGCTAACTATCCATCTTCTTCTCTGTCTGGGTGTCCATCTGCAACTGTGTGAGGCTGACAATTTGTTTGCAACTGTGTAGCAGGTAGGTGATCGTTCGTTTTCAATACCTGTATTAACTTTCTTTTATTGCCTCACAGGTCTTCATGACTCCCTGACTCTTGCTGACTGGCTAACTATCCATCTGCTTCTTTATCTGTGTGTCCATCTGCATCTGTGATGTTGTCCATGCATACACAACTGTGTAGCAGGTAGGTGATCATACAGTTTCTATACATGTATTAACTTTCTTTTATTGCCACACAGGTCCTCATGACTCCCTGACTCCTATCCCTGAAGATGGATCCAGCCAAAAAGGGTATCTTCATCTGCATCTCTATCTGGAACTTTGGTTCACTGGCTAAATTACCATCTGCTTCTGTCTGTGTGTCCATCTGCATCTGTGTGAGGCTGACAATGTGTTTGCAACTGTGTAACAGGTAGGTGATCATTCAGTTTCTTTACATGTATTAACTTTCTTCTTTGCCACACAGATCCTCATGACTCCCTGACTTCCTCTGTTATGTTGACTATGCATACGCAACTGTGTAGCAGGTAGGTGATCATTCCGTTTCTATACATGTATTAACTTTCTTTTTTGCCACACAGGTCCTCATGAATCTCTAGCTGTCTGGCTAACTGTCCATCTGCTTCTCTGTCTGTGTGTCCATCGGCAATTGTTTGAGGCTGACAATTTGTTTGCAACTGTGTAACAGGTAGGTGATCGTTCATTTCCAATACCTGTATTAACTTTCTTTTTCCCCACACAGGTCCCCACAGTACTCCCTGACTCTGACTGACTGGCTAACTATCCATCTGCTTCTGTCTGTGTGTCCATCTGCATCTGTGTGAGGCTGACAATTTGTTTGCAACTGTGTAGCAGGTAGGTGATCATTCAGTTTCTTTACATGTATTAACTTTCTTTTTTACCACGCAGGTCTTCATGACTCCCTGACTCTTGCTGACTCGCTAACTATCCATCTGCTTCTTTGTCTGTGTCCATCTTCAACTTTGTGATGTTGACAATGTGTTTGCAACTGTGTAACAGGTAGGTGATCATACAGTTTCTTTACATGTATTAACTTTCTTTTATTGCCACACAGGTCCTCATGACTCCTTGACTCGTATCCCTGAAGATGGATCCAGCCAAAATGGGTATCTTCATCTGCATCTCTATCTGGAACTTTGGCTCACTGGCTAACTATCCATCTGCTTCTCTGTCTGTGTCCATCTGCATCTGTTTGAGGCTGACAATTTGTTTGCAGCTGTGTAAGAGGTAGGTGATCGTTCATTTTCAATACCTGTATTAACTTTCTTTTATTGCCACACAGGTCCTTATGACTCCCTGACTCTTGCTGACTGGCTAACTATCCATCTGCTTCTGTCTGTGTGTCCATCTGCATCTGTGATGTTGACTATGCATACGCAGCTGTGTAGCAGGTAGGTGATCATTCCGTTTCTATACATGTATTACCTTTCTTCTTTGCCACACAGTTCCTCATGAATCTCTAGCTGTCTGGCTAACTGTCCATCTGCTTCTTTGTCTGTGTCCATCTGTATCTGTGTGAGGCTGACAATTTGTTTGCAGCTGTGTAGCAGGTAGGTGATCCTTCAGTTTCAGTACCTGTATTAATTTTTTTTTTTTACCACACCGGTCCTCATGACTCCCTGACTGCAACTGTGATGTTGACTATGCATACGCAACTGTGTAGCAGGTAGGTGATCATTCAGTTTCAGTACCTGTATTAACTTTCTTTTTTACCACACAGGTCCTCATGACTCCCTGACTCCTATCCCTGAAGATGGATCCAGCCAAAAAGGGTATCTTCATCTGCATCTCTATCTGGAACTTTGGCTCTCTGGCTAAATATCCATCTGCTTCTGTCTATGTGTCCATCTGCATCTGTGATGTTGACTATGCATACGCAACTGTGTAGCAGGTAGGTGATCGTTCAGTTTCTTTACATGTATTAACTTTCTTTTTTGCCACACAGGTCCTCATGACTCCCTGACTGCCTCTGTGATGTTGACTATGCATACGCAACTGTGTAGCAGGTAGGTGATTGTTCATTTTCCATACCTGTATTAACTTTCTTTTTTTGCCACACAGGTCTTCATGACTCCCTGACTCTGGCTGACTGGCTAACTATCCATCTGCTTCTCTATCTGTGTGTCCATCTGCATCTGTGATGTTGACTATGCATACGTAACTGTGTAGCAGGTAGGTGATCGTTCAGTTTCTTTACATGTATTAACTTTCTTTTTTGCCACACAGGTCCTCATGACTCCCTGACTGCCTCTGTGATGTTGACTGTGCATACGCAACTGTGTAGCAGGTAGGTGATCGTTCAGTTTCTATACATGTATTAACTTTCTTCTTTGCCAAACAGGTCCTCATAAATCTCTAGCTGTCTGGCTAACTATCCATCTGCTTCTTTGTCTGTGTCCATCTTCAACTTTGTGATGTTGACAATGTGTTTGCAACTGTGTAACAGGTAGGTGATCATATAGTTTCTATACATGTATTAACTTTCTTTTATTTCCACACAGGTCCTCATGACTCCCTGACTCGTATCCCTGAAGATGGATCCAGCCAAAAAGGGTATCTTCATCTGCATCTCTATCTGGAACTTTGGCTCACTGGCTAACTATCCATCTGCTTCTCTGTCTGTGTCCATCTGCATCTGTTTGAGGCTGATTATTTGTTTGCAGCTGTGTAAGAGGTAGGTGATCGTTCATTTTCAATACCTGTATTAACTTTCTTTTATTGCCACACAGGTCCTTATGACTCCCTGACTCTTGCTGACTGGCTAACTATCCATCTGCTTCTGTCTGTGTGTCCATCTGCATCTGTGATGTTGACTATGCATACGCAACTGTGTAGCAGGTAGGTGATCATACAGTTTCTATACATGTATTAACTTTCTTTTTTGCCACACAGGTCCTCATGACTCCCTGACTGCAACTGTGATGTTGACTATGCATACGCAACTGTGTAGCAGGTAGGTGATCATTCAGTTTCAGTACCTGTATTAACTTTCTTTTTTACCACATAGGTCTTCATGACTCTCTGGCTGTCTGGCTAACTATCCATCTGCTTCTCTGTCTGTTTGTCCATCTGCATCTGTGATGTTAACCATGCATACGCAACTGTGTAGCAGGTAGGTGATCATTCCGTTTCTATATATGTATTAACTTTCTTCTTTGCCACACAGGTCCTCATGACTCTCTGGCTGTCTGGCTAACTGTCCATCTGCTTCTTTGTCTGTGTCCATCTGCATCTGTGTGAGGCTGACAATTTGTTTGCAACTGTGTAGCAGGTAGGTGATCATTCAGTTTCAGTACCTGTATTAACTTTCTTTTTCCCCACACAGGTCCCCACAGTACTCCCTGACTCTGACTGACTGGCTAACTATCCATCTGCTTCTGTCTGTGTGTCCATCTGCATCTGTGTGAGGCTGACAATTTGTTTGCAACTGTGTAGCAGGTAGGTGATCATTCAGTTTCTTTACATGTATTAACTTTCTTTTTTACCACGCAGGTCTTCATGACTCCCTGACTTTTGCTGACTCGCTAACTATCCATCTGCTTCTTTGTCTGTGTCCATCTTCAACTTTGTGATGTTGACAATGTTTTTGCAACTGTGTAACAGGTAGGTGATCATACAGTTTCTTTACATGTATTAACTTTCTTTTATTGCCACACAGGTCCTCATGACTCCTTGACTCGTATCCCTGAAGATGGATCCAGCCAAAAAGGGTATCTTCATCTGCATCTCTATCTGGAACTTTGGCTCACTGGCTAACTATCCATCTGCTTCTCTGTCTGTGTCCATCTGCATCTGTTTGAGGCTGACAATTTGTTTGCAGCTGTGTAAGAGGTAGGTGATCATTCAGTTTCTTTACATGTATTAACTTTCTTTTTTGCCACACAGGTCCTCAAGAATCTCTAGCTGTCTGGCTAACTGTCCATCTGCTTCTCTGTCTGTGTCCATCTGCATCTGTGTGAGGCTGACAATTTGTTTGCAACTGTGTAACAGGTAGGTGATTGTTCATTTTCCATACCTGTATTAACTTTCTTTTTTTGCCACACAGGTCTTCATGACTCCCTGACTCTGGCTGACTGGCTAACTATCCATCTGCTTCTTTATCTGTGTGTCCATCTGCATCTGTGATGTTGATTATGCATACGCAACTGTGTAGCAGGTAGGTGATCGTTCAGTTTCTATACATGTATTAACTTTCTTCTTTGCCAAACAGGTCCTCATAAATCTCTAGCTGTCTGGCTAACTATCCATCTGCTTCTTTGTCTGTGTTCGTCTGCATCTGTGTGAGGCTGACAATTTGTTTGCGACTGTGTAGCAGGTAGGTGATCATTCAGTTTCTTTACATGTATTAACTTTCTTTTATTGCCACACAGGTCCTCATGACTCCCTGACTGCAACTGTGATGTTGACTATGCATACGCAACTGTGTAGCAGGTAGGTGATCATTCAGTTTCAGTACCTGTATTAACTTTCTTTTTTACCACACAGGTCCTCATGACTCCCTGACTGCAACTGTGATGTTGACTATGCATATGCAACTGTGTAGCAGGTAGGTGATCATTCAGTTTCAGTACCTGTATTAACTTTCTTTTTTACCACACAGGTCCTCATGACTCACTGACTCCTATCCCTGAAGATGGATCCAGCCAAAAAGGGTATCTTCATCTGCATCTCTATCTGGAACTTTGGCTCTCTGGCTAAATATCCATCTGCTTCTGTCTGTGTGTCCATTTGCATCTGTGTGAGGCTGACAATGTGTTTGCAACTGTGTAGCAGGTAGGTGATCGTTCAGTTTCAATACCTGTATTAACTTTTTTTTACCACACAGGTCCTCATGACTCCCTGACTCTTGCTGACTGGCTAACTATCCATCTGCTTCTCTATCTGTGTGTCCATCTGCATCTGTGATGTTGACTATGCATACGCAACTGTGTAGCAGGTAGGTGATCATTCATTCATTCATTGAGAGAATGCCAAGAGTGTGCAAAGCAGTAATCAGAGCAATGGGTGGCTATTTTGAAGAAACTAGAATATAAAACATGATTTCAGTTATTTCCCCTTTTTTTGTTAAGTACATAACTCCACATGTGTTCATTCATAGTTTTGATACCTTCAGTGAGAATCTACAATGTAAATAGTCATGAAAATACAGAAAACGCATTGAATGAGAAGGTGTGTCCAAACTTTTGGCCTGTACTGTAGATGATCATTCTGTTTCTATGACCCCCTCTCTTCCTGAAGGTGTATCTGGCCAACAAGGTTCAACTGGCAGTGTTCTCATTGTTGGAGATTTTCTTCTAAAACAGTAATTAATATCTGTCACAAAGGATAACTCAAAGGTGCCGGTGTCCTGGAGGGACCACTACTGCACGCTTCCAGACACCATATGGAAGAAGACCATTGCCAGGATGGTTGTCTCTAGTCCCATGCCCACCTACTGACGAGGGAGCATGCCGTTCATCTGACTCATGGTGCTCCACTGCTGGCTGCAGGTTTGACGTCCGGCAAAAAAAGGCTTCGTTCTCCAGGAACATTGAGAAGGTGCTATGCCAGGACTGGCCCTACCCAGTCACACCAGTCAGGTAAGTGATTTACATGATTTACTTTATTCCAATCATTCATTCTGCCATTTCTCTGCTTGTATTAAAACATTGTCACTAGTTCATAATATTTCTGACAAATCTTGCAGTATCTAACCTGTGTTGGTCCAACAATAATCATCAATGAAGTCATTAGTGATAGCCACCTTAGTTCACCATGTCTAATGAATCCATAGCCCTGAATGAATCCACTCCCACATGTTTTAACTATTACAGTTTCCTTCGCAGGTCTGGTTGTGGCAGCGGCGTAGACACAATCTATGGTAAGCTATTTCTTTTTATAGTTTTTAAAACTGGTTTTGCCTAGTCTCTTTCTGTCAATCCATCTGCAACTCTGTGGCTGGCTGTCTTTCTGACTGTGCGTCTGCAACTTTATTTGGCTGTGTTGATGTCCAACACTCTTTGTCTATCTATAAATCTGTTCGTTCTGTTTAACCTGTGATGGCTGGCTGTTTATGAATGTGAAACTGACTATCTGTCTGCAACTGTGTCTGACGATCCATGCATGTGCAGTTCAGTGCAGTGTTGGTGGTCTAACCATGTGCAATGGCTGGCTGTCTTTCTGACTGTGTGACTGTTTCTGACTGTTTGGCAGTGTGTATGTTGATCTGCAACTCTGGCTGTCTGTCCATCTACAACACTGGCTGTTTGTAAATCTGCGAATCGTTCTGTTTAGACTCTGGCTTCAACTCTGACTGTCTTACCATCTGCAACTGGTTGACTGGGTGGCTGTCCATTTTAAACTGTGTCTGTCTGCAACTGTGTGTGGCGCTGTCTGCATGTCCATGTGCAACTTTGTGGCTAGCTGGCTTTCTTTCCATGTGTAATTCTCTGGCTGGCTCACTGGCTTCTTACCGTTCCGAATCATTATCTCTCTCCATCTAAAACTCCTGCAATTTCTTCTGCTAAGGCTCTGGCACCAACTCTGGCTTCCTATCCATGTGCAACGCTGTCTATCCATTTGAAACTGTCTGACTATCCATTTGCAACTTTGACTGGATGTATTTATCTGCAATAGTGTCTGGCAATCTTGCTGCAACTGTGTGTGTGTGTGTCTGCATGTCCATATGCATGTGCAATTCAGTGGCTAACTTTCTTTCAATGTGCAACTCTGGCTGGCTGTCTTTCCATGTGCAGTTCTGGCTGGCTGGCTGGCTATTTATCCGACTATGCATCTGCAACTATGTTTGGCTGTGTTTGTTCCTCTGCAACTTTGTGCACCTTTCTCTGGCTGCCTGTTCATCTGCAATTCAGTTTAGACTTGCTGCAGCTCTGACTGGCTGTCAGTCCATATGCAACGCTGTTTGGCTGTCTATGTGAAACTAATTCTGCAACTGTCTGTCTATAAATCTGTTGCTCTGTATTTATTCTTCAGTCTGCAGCAGAATAATCTGCAACTGGTTCTGTTTTATCTGTCTACAAGACTGTAGCTCGCTGTCTGTCCAAAGTGAAAATGGAACATAAAGGAGCCAAGTCGCACATTCTGCAAAGCCTCACATCTACCATGATTTCAGCATAATCTGCACCAACTGACCCCATATTTCTTTCTACACAGTCCTTCTAAGCCAGGCGCTCATCCTTTGCTTAGCCTGGAGTGAACAAAGTGCCCACTATAGGGGTGGTCATCTCATCCTAAAATGACAATACGACATTATTTACATGTCTTGTTTGGCCATGCTGATGTATACTGGTGAGTTAAGCTAGATGTTTGACCTATCCTAATGTCATTGATGTGTTTTTCCCCTTTATAGGTTAACTGTGGATACTGCCGGCTCCTAGAAGACCCACTCACCAGCATCCTCATTCCCTTAGTTCCCTGTGTTCTGCTGTCTGCCATGATGGATGTCTTTCTGACTATGCGTCTGCATCTCTGGCTGTGTGCTGCTCTGGCTGTTCTGCTGTCTGTCAATCTATACCTTTCTGGCTATGAATCTGCAATTCATTCTGTTTAGACTCACTCTGGCTGCAATGCTGTCTGACTGTCTGTTGTTCTGCCACTTGTTCTAGTTTACCCGTCCACAAGTCTGTAGCTCTGGCTGTGATGTGGTAGTGTGGCTTCAAGCAGATGCGAAGGACACTTCACCACAAGGACACAGCCGAATACTTCCAGGTAAGTTCTAGTGATATTGAATTTATGCAGCAAGTCAAAGGAAAATGTATATACAAAGCTGTCCATCTGCTGCTGTGTCACTGACGCACACAATTACAGTATTGTTAAAGTCATAAAGTATATTTTAAATTAAAAGGATATGTATTGCATTTATAAGGATTTATAAACTCAAGATTGAATTAATGTAATGCCACTCTGGTAGGAAGTTTATACAAATCATTAAATAAGCTCAGGGTCATTAAATAAGTTCAGAATGCAGCGGCTTGACTGCTCACTAGAGCTTAAAATTGTGACCACATCTGTCTTATTCTCTCATCCCTGCACTGGATTCCAGTTAAATTCCACGTTGATTATAAAATACTCCTTCTGACTTAAGTCTCTCGATTGTTTGCTTGTCCCCACAGCATCTTGGAGAACTTCTTAAACCCTACAACCAGTAACGTACATTTCTTTTGCAGGATTCTGGACCACTATCAGTTTCCCACTTCAGAACACCAGTCTACACATACTCCTAAATCCCTTTCTTATTTTTTTTCTTTCTCCTTGTGCTGTGCTGAGCTGCTCGCTGCTGACGTGAGTCCATTCGTTGTTGGGTGCTGGTGCCTACCCTCTGGGTCAGCCTTGTCCCACTGTAAATCCCCCTATTTTGAGGAGGATGGGTTACCTTTTTGCGTCTTGGTTCCTTTCAGGGTTTTTCTCTTTAACTTGTGTACATATGAGATTTTACATTATTATTATTTTTTTTTTAATTACCACAAATGTCTAAAACCCTGCTTTCACGTTGTCATTGTGTACAATTTTGTAGAATTCAGTCTACTGTAGAATAAGTCTATAACATAAAGCATGGAGAAGGGGTGCAGACTTTCCAGCTTGACTGTATGTAACTCAGACTGTATGTACTTGATCAATAATCAGTGTATTCTGTACAGTTCTCTTACTTCAAATGACCTGAGTGACATTTTCATTGTTAGGATTTTAAGGTGCATGTGATCAGATGATATGACCATCTGAAGAGTCAATGGCAACGGCTGGCAAATAGTCATCCTGACTTCTTCCTACGTTGACAACACAGCCTTAGGTGTGAGCCTAGTGCCGCCTTGGCTGCCTGCGATGACTCTGTCCTTCAGAGCTAAAAGTTTAAGTGTGGCGTGTCAAAGACTGTGACAGGAGAATTCCTGACTCAGCATCCTTTGAACAACCGCATTGCACTGATTGTATTGCTCGCTTCCCACCACCTACAAGATCTGACCCAGGACGCTTTGTTTCAGTAGTGGTGGAACAGAAGTGGATTTGTAGGTTGGGAATGCACCCAGAACAGGATTGAACTCTGGACTATTTAGAACACTTTCTGAGTAAAATGACCCAGAACGTTGTGCACCCTTGACCTCCTTTCAGGCCCCCAGGAATCTGGTTCCTATCCTTTTCACACACAAGGACAATGCATCACCTAATGTTTTTTTTAGTCAATCATACTGATGTCTCTTGTGAGTTTCTGTGTTCAAAACAGTGTTGCATCCAAACTGGCTGAGCTGTTCTCACGTTCAAGACTCTTACCAGCACTACTTTAGGAAATGACAGCATGTGGTTGTTCTTTGTAGCTTTTACAGCCACAGTGCTTCAGGACTGAAATAAGGGGTGAGGACACCAGTCTTACGGGGTGATAGAAATCCATGTTTGGTAAATGGAAAATGTTTATGGTCTCGGCGCTGATTATATGGATTGCAGTGCTTGTGCTCAGTGTCTGCTGTATTATCCTGTGCATTTGAGGCCTTATTCTCTGAGTGGTAGATATGTCTTTCTATGAAAATGTGTTTTGTCCTCAATTCTGTCTCTACTGTAATGACCTTGATGATTTCTACCCGTGTCATTTGTACAGTAAGTCCTGTGCCAAAAGAGGCCTGTGTTTAGGGAAGGACCTCGTTTTATCTAAGATGTGTGGGTTTTTTATTTATTTATTTATTTATTTATTTTTCTTCAGCTTGCCGTGATCTGACGGCCACTCTACCTATTGGATCTCCTAACCCCTTGTTTTTCCCTCCTTTCTGTTTTCTCTCTCTCTCTCTCGCGCTGTACCATGTATTGAGATGCCCAGTTCCAGCTGTTCCATCCTTGTACCACCAGACCTGGCTCTCTACTACCCTACTGCCCACTGTCCTGCTCTGGAGCCTCGTGTTGATTCATCCTCACCTGTCTGGACTTTAACATTTCACTCACGGTTTCATCTTTAATGGCTTGACGGCGCATTTCCATATTCTCTTAATTCAGTATTGATTTCTTGTTTTTATTCCTGGGTTTTATTCTAGGTATTTATACCCAGATCTCTGTAAAGCTGCTTTGTGATGACATTCGTTGTGAAAACTGTTTTATAAATAAAATTTATGCTTTTTTCCTTTTATCAGTTTAGTTTTTGCCAATGTTTCAATGTTGCTCCCTTTTCCTATTATTTATTACTTGTTGACACTTTGAACGTACAGCTGAATGATGACGCCAACTGCGTGTACTTTTCTGCTTTAGAGAAACTGGGGCTGTCAAAGCTTGTATATCATATATACTCTTCTATATTCTGAAAGCAGTGTGTGCAGTCTTTAATCCCTTATTTTCCACTTAAATGTATTATTATGAATATTATAACATTTGCTGTTGCTTTACTTTAAATCATTCTTTGTGTGTTTATTATAGTAGTCTACTGGTTATAGAGTTAGTCTCTATGTATGCCAGACTATGTAGAAGAACATTTAACCTGAACTGTTCACTAATGCTGATTAGAGGTTTCTGATTGAATACTCACAGCAGGAAGATCTTACTCCGGCTAAAGGCCAGTATATCAGTATATTAATTATGAATTACTCCAGTGGACTATATATATATATATAATAAATTCAGTATGGGAGTAAAAGGGGAACACATTTATTTACACTGCTATGGTAAATTGATCTTTAGTCCTTATCTTGTGTTTGTTATATCCTCTCTCTAATCTCATCCTGAACTGAATTTAGAGCATCTGTTAACTGATGATTTTGGAAAACCTCTAAAGTAAGCTTTAAAATACTTGGAAATCGACTCAAAGGTCGAAGGTGGGATGAGAAGAACCAGATCTCAAAACAAAAAATATGTGAAAAGCTGGATGAAGTTCAGTTCATGACCGTCATGAAAAGGAAGAATGACGGTCTGTAAACAGAAGACTTGATAAATCTGTAAGGGGTGGCTCTAGGGCAAGGCCTCCCCCTGCCACCAGGGGGAGGCCTCGAGTCACCCCAGCCAGTAATTGAGCCCAATTCCCTACACCTGGGCAGTAGGTTATATAGGCACACAGTAACGTTTCAAGCGCGTCAACTCCCTGGTGCCACTGTAGACCCGAGCAGAACGAGATGAATATAAACAGACATATGAACTAAAATATTAATTAATTAAAATCTGCTCAGAATAGAAACAGAACCTGATCCATGAGCAAAAGCAGTACTTGAACTAGTACATACTGACCTAGCGGACCCCAGACGGCTCAAGTAAAGCATCTCTGTGCAAGAGGACCAGACGCAGCCGAAAGGGTTAAGTCTATTATATAGACATGGAAGACAGAGGGAGACGGTGATGAAGATGAAGACAGAGCTGATATTAAAGGCTATAAAGTAGGGACGGTCGCTTGCTGCTCTGTGTTGAATCACGCGTCAAGCTTTCAAAGCAGGACCACATCGAAACAGCAGAAGGTGGTTGCTAAAGGGTTACAGTTAGTTAAAGGGAGTAGATTATAATCATTACTACTAATGGTCAGCAAGAATAACAGTTTATGACTGCAGGTTTACAGTTTTACAGAGTTTGTTCACAGTACTGAAAATGAATCCAGGGCAGTTTTAGTTATTATATATTAGAAAGGAGAAATAGGATGATTCAGCTTTAATAAAAGATTTTTTTGTATTCTGCATGACTACAATATTTGAGTAAAAATTCTAATTTTGCATCATAAATATAAAATCAACTACAGATACAAATTAACTTTTTAAAACACGACTTAAAGATTAGAAAGTAGAGATGTGGTTAAAGAATGCTGGGTACATGCAAATGAACAACTGAAGAAGAAGGGAGTCACTGCAGCAGTTTGGCAATATTTTGGTTTATAACCAGATGAACACGGAGAACCGTTAGATGTGAACAGTGTTACAAGCAGTCTATATAGAAAACGGATCACCACAAAGGGTGGAAATACTACTAATCTGCAAACACATCTCATCATCCAGCTCAGTTTGCTAAACTGGTTCTGACCCACAGAGAAACAGTTCACTGAATTAATAGCCAAAAACAAATGCTTGTTACAAAGTACAAATGACAGCACAAAATGGCGAGTGCACGCTACAAGTGGAACCCGTTATATTGTGAAGGGGCTGCCTCCATTCAACTCAGTCTAGAAAAAGTCATCATTCAGAGAAATGCTACAAACCTTGAAGTCTCAATTCGAGCTACTAAGCCATAAGTACTTCAGTAAGACAGCGGTGCAGAGATGTAAAATAACGTTCAAGCTAAAGTTGTGCGTTTGATCAAGAGATCAAACTGGCGTTTACTGAGGATTACTCAGGTGCAGTCTGCGAACTTCCTAAAAACTAAGAATGAAATCATAAAAGCTACTGAGTGATAGTACACGCTCTCCAAAGAGAGAGAGGAACGCACCTCAGTACTTAGCTGACTGATTCAGATACTGGAGATCAGACACTGACCAACACTGACTACTGCTACAGGGTCTGTAATGAACCACAGAGCTTTAAAGAGAATCAGCTAAATCAACATTCTGGGTTGAAGCTATGAAAGAGGAGAGGACTTCCCTCATTGAAAATGACACATTTCCTCTGACCCCTCTCCCAGAAGCTGAGCATGCAGTGAGGGGAAGGTGGGCCTAAGATTAAAAACTGTAGATGGAGCAGAAACGTTATCTAGATGAAAACGGCTTTACACTGAAATCAGGAGGATAACACTGATAATCTGGGTTGATGATCATTTACCAGTTTTCCTACACTTAGGATGGAGGCAGCAGCAACACAATCCCTGAATATCATTAAGAGCAGTAGTACTGAATGATGGTGTAGCAAAAGAATTTAGATCAATTCTAATAAGATTTTTAAAGCAGATTTTCTGAAGCTCCAGTTATAAACCATGTGGAGGACAAACAGTCTCCATACTGCAGGGTCTGTCTGAGACACTATGAGGGACACTGATTTATTACTTTTTAAAACAAGCAGAGAAATGACAGAATAAATGATGATTAAATCCAGTAAATCATGTAAATCACTCACCTGCCCACCTGTCCAATTCACTAACCTGAGCGCCGGACCCAGTATTGGACTCAAAAGAGGAAAAGACACAGATCAGAATTCATTTGAAGGATTAACTCAAAATATTTTTATGTACACAAATAAAATTTTCACCAAATAACTCCTCACATTTCTTCAATCTTTTTTAAACAAGGACA